>NC_083520.1:10600000-10790000 GCF_032362555.1 Amyelois transitella | reverse complement strand
TATTGTGGTAGCCTTCTGGTTTGTTTGCCATTTGATACAATTCAAACCTTTTTTTAACAAACTTTATTTAATAAACAATTTATCACATTAATACCCATAAAATAAGAAAAATTAAAGCAGGAGATAAGATCTGTGTGTTAATAGCATTGCTACAGGCGTGCGGTCCAGGGCCGAAGCAGCCGGCGTAGGCCATGAGATGCGGCAGCTGGCTCTGCTCGAACAGCCCCGAGAACAAGTGCTGGTGCGGGCCGCGCGCGAACACCGCCACGTCCTCGCCGCCGTGCGTCTCGCTGCCTAATGGCGCGTCAGCGTGGGATCGCCACAAGGGATCGTCCGGAAGAACAACAAAAATCAAAGTTTCACACACTTTTTAACCTCAGATGAAAAAATAACGCAGTGTACGATTGACTCGTCTATAATGATTTTTTTAGGCGCGCTCAGTGGAAGTTTTTATTTTCCGTACCAAAACTCTAAGTTCTCTACTTATAAAAATCGGTGACAAAAGAGAGTAAAAATTATAACTTACGATAGTTTTCAACAGAGACGTCAACGCGTAGTCCGTTCTGTTGTCGACGAGCGCCCGGCCCGTTGGTGTAGGAGAGTGTCATGTACGGCACGCCATCCGAGTCCCGGGTATCGGAGGGCCCCAGTATGTCAGTGCCGCGGGAACTGTATCCGTTGAAAGCCATCACGTGCGCGTGGTCCGCTGTCACCACGAGGAGGGAATCGTCGGGTGAGAGCATCTCAGCTGCACGCTCCACAGCTTTGCTGAGCTCGATCGTTTCATCGAGGGCAAGTTGGACATAATTTTCGTGGTGGCCGTGGTCTATTCGCCCTCCCTCTACAAATAAAAAGAAGCCTTTTTCGTTGCGGCTCAGGGACCTTATTGCTACTTCAGTTAGCTCGGCGAGTGTCGGCTCCGTTGTTTCATTCGCTAGCATATGATATTCCATATGATTGCTCTCAAACAGACCGAGGAGGTACTCTGGAGGATCGTCATATATTTCCATTAGCTGTTCACGGTTCCATACGTAACTATAGGTAGAACCGGCTGCTTCTTTTTGGTTTTTCCATTCCTCTATTAGGTTTCGTCCGTCTGTCCTCGAGCCAGGTGAACCTTCTTCATCTATATAGGTGTTCGGCCTGAATTCTTGTCTTCCACCTCCAAGAATAACCTATGAGAGAAAATATATGAATAAATATAACATATTAAAGAGCGGCTAATGCATATGATAAAAATGAATTAGGAGATACTAGCATTACCGAGAATCTAGCGTTGCCGAGATAATTAGGACCAAAATAAAACAAACTTTGAATCTGTTGCCAGGAGCCATGCTGACGAGCTGTCGCGCGATGTCGGGGCAGCGCGCCGGGTCGAGCCCCGCGGCCGCCACGTCCGCGTCGCTCTCGTAGTGCCGGTTGGCGACGCGCGCGTACGCACCCGCCGGGGACGCGTGCGTGATGCGTGTGGTTGTAACGACCCCTGATTTGAAGAATTAACTATATTTTTTTCCAATAAACCTAATGACCATGTAATGGCTGCTTCTACACTTCACTACATAGTATAAAACAAAGTCGCTATTTTAGTGATGGTGTCCGCACCCCATCACGTCTCGTTCCCGGCGGGAGCGGTATGCGGTCTGCTGAAAGCCGCTTTGCGACGATGAATGTAAGAGGAGGAATGAAGGATAAGATTGAGGAAGTATGCCAGATGATGGATGAAAGACGGTTGGATGTGTTGTGCGTGAATGAAACGAAGCGGAAAGGATGCGACGCAACGCAGCACGGCCCTTACACGGCTTATTGGTCTGGAATTTCCAGTAACGGAGGTTGTCAAGGGGTCTCGGTCTAATTCTTTCTGCACGAATGGCTGAGTGTGTGAATGAGTATGAGTGTGTCAGCCCTCGTCTTCTATGGATTAGGCTGAAAGTTGCATCACTCGGATCTTCGTTCTAGGTGTTTATGCACCGTGGGATGTGAAAGTAGAAAATTTGCAAGATATGGATGTAGGTAAGAAGTATATTAATAGACTGAAGGATGAATTTGAAGAGTTAGATGAGATGAGCGATATTGAAGATGAATGGAAGGAATTTAAAGAAAGAATTGTAAAAGTAGTAAGTAGTTGTGTTGAAGTGTGTGGTGTAAGTAGAAGAAGGAAAGATAAAAATTACAACAATGCGTGGATGAGTAAAGATGTGCAAGAACTTGTGCGATTAAAGAAGAAAGCATGGCTGGATTTGTTAGCAGCAAAAGCTAACTTAAGAATGCAAGAGGTTATAGATGAAGATGTGAATGAAGCACGTAAGGAATATAAAAAATGAAAGATTTGGTTAAAAAAGCTGTGATTAGAAAGAAAGAAGAGTATAAAAAGGAATTTGATAAAAGGTTATCAGAAGACTTTTAGTCAAATCTGAAAGTATTCTGGAAATCCGTAAGGTCAGCCCGAGGAGAAACTAAAACCAGAGAGCTGACTAGGATCAGATGCCAGGATGGTAGCGTTATGAAAGAAGAAGAATGTGTGCTCAAGATATGGAAGGACTATTTTGAGAGTTTATTTGAAAAAAGGAAGGAAATAAGAAAGAATCTTTCTTATTTCCTTTCTTTTTGTCTGCTATAGCGAAGAAAAAGAGAATGAGATGGAAGGCGAAATTGAAATGTTCGAAATTGTGGAAGCACTTAAGAGTATGAAAGCGGGTAAGGCTGCTGGGTATGATAGAGTGACGGTCGAGATGCTAAAAGCAGGAAAAGGCGTCGTAGCAAGACAGTTGTACTGCCTTTTCAATTTGTGTTGGAGAAGCGGTCGAGTACCAAAAGATTGGTGTAAGGCTGTTATCGTGCCACTTTACAAAGGAAAAGGGTCACAACTGGACTGCAAAAAATATACGGTCGCTAGTTTGAATATAAAGATGTGATAGTATGCATATGATTATTTTCGTAGCAATGTAATAATACGCGTACGTGGGCACGTCGTTATGTTTTTCACTAACGAAATAAATATACACTCACCAGCGTCTCGTCCATCGTCGAGCGCCCAAGCGGCAATAGAATGCAGGTGCGTGCCGGGGTCGGCGGAGGCCTCGCAGTCGTGCCGCGGCACGGCGCCGCTCAGGCCGATAGTGCCTTGGTTCGCCTTCACCCCGCACAGGAATGCCGTTGCCGTGCACGCGGAGTCCGCAATCTGACCATTCAAGCAGTATGTCTAAAAATAAGAGGATATAATTGTACTGAGAGAGAAATAATAAAAGTTAAGAGATCAAATTTATAAAAGCAAACCTTTGAGAGCCCGACGCTAGGAAACGCCTCAAAGGACAGCTGCGCCTCTTCTCTGCGGCGGCTGCCAGTGTGGGCACCGACATGCCATCCCCGAGGAACATCACGACGTGTTTGGCGACTCCGCTCCGACCTGCCTCTGCCGCCCGCTGTGCGATCCCCCGCGCCGCTTGCTCGGCCCAGTAGCGCGCGGTGCCCTCGGCGGCGTCCGCGCGCGGCAGACCGCCCCGCGGCGCGCGCTCCTCCTGCTCGTGGTCCCGCGGGGCGCTTGCCACCGAAGTCATCACAATCGTGACGCACAATAACAGTGTGCGAATCATGGCATTGACTTAATGAAATGAACACTATTCACATCAGTAGGATTTTTTTTTTTTTTATTTATTTTATTTGTTTCACTTTGGGTTTGTTTTTGCATTAAGTAAAATGGATTATTTGTTTAGCTTCCTGGTTTGTGTGCTATTTGATGCATCTTCAAGCCAGGTTGCCAATGTTCTTGTGATGTGATGACGCAAATGGTTTATGATATTTATATATGAGTTTGTATATTTATATATATATATATTTATGTAATATATGTGTGTATATATATATCATTATTATTTTATTATTATATTATATTATTGTGGTACGATGTCCCCATTAAGATCTTTTAGATTGGAGTAGATATATTCAACAAATTTTGTTAGTGAGGCCATCGACTGTTCCTTTGTCATAATGTCCGTCAGTCTGTATGGGTCAATTTTTAAATTGTCGCAAATAAAAACATGATTCATGCGATGGTTTGTGAACCTGTGGCAGCGTTTGAGCAGATGATCGATGTCCTGTATCTCACCACTGCCACAGGGACACACATCGTTTTCTGTAATGTGGAACCTGCGCAGATACGACAGATGAAATCCGTGTCCTGTGAGGTACTGTGTTAGCAAAAATGTTATAGGTGTTTTGGTGAAGAATGTGTGTATTTGTTTGAGTGTGGGGAGAAGAGATCGTGTGTGTGCCCCTTGTGGTTCGCTTGTGTAACGTTTCTGCGATGTGTCGTGTGTTTGAGTGCGAGCAATGTGTTTGATGTGTGATGCGGGAACTGCGTCATAGTCGTTAACTTTGTGGAGTCGTGCTGCGGCTCCAGCTGCGCGGTCCGCCGCCTCGTTGCCAGCGACGCCGGTGTGTCCTCTGACCCAGTCCAAACGGATGCTTCCGAATCCACGGTAGCTCGCCATTACCTGGTGAATATCGCTCACCAGGGGATGGGTGTTGCTACGGTTGCGTATGGCCGCAATCGAAGACATTGAGTCCGTGTAAACGGTCACATCCGTCCGACCTTTGCCGCGGGCCCACCGGCACGCCCCAAGGATGGCGAACAGCTCCGCTTGGAAAACCGAACAGCTTTTGTGTAATTTGAGTTTTTTGGTGTGTATCGGGTGTGTTGAGTGAGTGTTGGCGTAGACGACAAAGGCCGCCCCGACGGAGCCATCCTCCTGTTTGCTGCCGTCCGTGTATATGTATGTGTTGGTGTGTGTCGACTGTTGGGAAATCACTGAGGCATTCTGCGCAGGCTCTGGGATAACGCGTTGGGCCGGGTGCAGCAACTGGTGAGTCGGAGTAGGTTTCTCCAACATGACATCGGGAAGGGAGTCAAAGGTGCCGGATAGGCGGGCTCGCTCGATCCGGTTCACCTCGAGCACTTTAAAGTTAAATGTTTTAAAGAAAAGCATAATCTTTTCTTTAAAACATTTATCTAATCTCATTAGATTTGGAATTCCGTAATGAAATTTAAATTAAAATATTTTTGAACTCATAGATTATTTAAATCACAATTTCATTAAGTTGGTCTTTCAGTCTTTTCAAGGCTGTTAACTCTGTCTACCCCCCGAGGGATATATACGTGATTATATGTATACGTATGTATACACTTATGCAATGAACATAACACCAAATATCTTGACTTTATTATGGTATCCAGCCATATCCATTCTGTCCATAGTCTAATTAACTACAATAATTATAAAAGTGCCGTGTAGTTCCTGGCACCATTACAAAAAAGAATAGGACCACTCCATCTCTTTCCCATGGATGTCGTAAAAGGCGACTAAGGGATAGCCTTTCAAACTTGGGATTCCTCTTTTAGGCGATGGGCTAGCAACCTGTCACTATTTGAATCTCAATTCTATCATTAAGCCAAATAGCTGAACGTGGCCATTCAGTCTTTTCAAGACTGTTGGCTCTGTCTACCCCGCAAGGGACGTGACCATATTGTATGCATCAAAAAGCATTACTTGTGATTTGGATAGCTTTCCGCTCCAGTGGGAATCTAAGGAAATCCTATAAGTGTTCAAATCAGTAAAATTTATTATGAAATAAAATATTTTTTCCGTGGTTTAACTCGGCACATTGTCATTTTGTCATTCATAAACAATCCCGCGGGAGCATTGCTTCCTTCCGAAGTTACATGTACCTTTATAACGTCGTTCACAGTTCTTTAGTTTGTTAGTATGTTAATGTACTTGTACGTACATCACTTAGGAAAGAGTCATTGGTACATGGCCGACGTTTTATTTGAACCTGTATTTAATTCGGACACTGTAAACATTTGACCATCGACGGCACCAACGCTCTAGCCGCGTTCAAACGCGTCATCTCCGTTAAATTCTCTTGGTGATGAAATAACTTTTAATCATAAGGACTAATATGCTCGTGTAGTAGTAGCAGCTCTCAAAATGCATATTTTAATTTACATTGGTGTATGTAAGAATATAGATTAGAATTGGCACGTGCTTACACAATAATGTATACTTATTTTGATCTCAGAATTTTGATTGTTTCATGATATGAACATAATAGTTATAATTTTATGGCTTTTATCAATCTGCATCACAATGGAGGTCAGACGGCATTCAACTCGTGCTGGCGATATTATTATCAGCCTCTAGTGTATGGCAGTGCGCTTTGTTACCTCCTCGCCGCACCATGGCCCGCGCCTTGCTGCCTGTCTTGCTATATATCCTAACAACTTTACAACTGTCAGATCGTAAGTGGATAATTATTTGGGCATTTTCAATTAATTTACGAAAATAAATCTTGAGACTTCCCACTAAGATGTTTGTTTATACTTAATTATGTTAGCCTGAGGCTTAAAATTGTAGATACCTTAAGTATGATTTAGCAAATTTATGTTCTTAAATCTGTAGGAATGATTAGAAAAATTCCCGTTATGTTACAGAAAAAGAATATCACGAAGCTTTGAGATCAGCTGCCCCACCAATATCTAGAAATGCAGCCGAAAGGCATCCGGACTACTGGGCGGAGGAAGCCCGGCGCGGGATCGAGGCGCGCTTGCGGCGCGGCGACGTGGACGGGGCGGCGGACGGCGGGGCGGACGGCGGGGCGGACGGCGGGGCGGCGGGAGTCCGGAACGTGGTGCTGTTCCTGGGGGACGGCATGTCGGGCGCCACGCTGGCGGCGGCTCGCGCCCTGCTTGGCCAGCGACGCGGTCTCACGGGAGAAGAAACGCAGCTGTCCTTTGAAAAGTTTCCAACAGTTGGATTGGCAAAGGTTGTCTTTCTTACTATTAGGAAGAATTTTTTAATGATAGATTTTAAGGATAAAATTTTAATTCTCGACATAAATAACACAGAGAGAAGTATGGATTATAATTATAAGTATGCTGTAGGGAAAGAAGAGTGCAGAGATCGTGATAAGTAGAAAGATGCCTACATCTCAGGGAAAGAGACGTGGTCTTATGTACGTAAGGTAGGTACATAAATTACGAGTACACAGTCAAGGAGTACTTCATATTTTTGGTGGCGTCAATGTATGAGGTAGTTTCAATTTGTAAGGTGTTGTTGGTTTCCAGACGTACTGCGTGGACGCTCAAGTGGCCGACTCCGCGTGCGCGGCGACGGCCTACCTGTGCGGCCACAAGGCCAACCTCGGCACCGTCGGCGTCACCTCCCACGTGCGCAGGGCCGACTGTGCGCCGCTCGCCCCCAACGAGACGGTCGACTCCATCGCCGCGTGGGCTCTAAACGACGGCAGAGATGCTGGTAACTTGTCAATGAACAATATGAGGGTTATTAAAGCAAACCTTTTGTACGAATTAGTTCAATGCATGTTTTTATTGATATTATTAATTTCATCATTCTACCCCCCATGGCTCTACCAACCTTCCGGGTATACGAACCAAATCATGGGAGGAGTGCACCGCGTTTGTTCTCTAACAGCAACTAATTTTAAATGTAGACAATGTGCATTCGTCCATGATTGAGATTAACGTCGGATGAAAATGCTGCAGTGTATTTTTTTCCGCCACTTTTTCTACATAATTATGAGTTTTGGGATCGGTAGTATATATAATTAGACCAATGTTGACGTCAATAAGTAATACCTTGTATCGAATTTTGAAAAAATCTATTCAATTCAAAACATACTTATAAAGAGAATAAACATGTTTTTTTATTTGTAACAGACACAATTAAAAAAAGTAACGTGCATTAGGGCTAAAAACGGATGAACTAGTTATAATTAAATTTGGCACAAATACCTGCATCAGCAGTATATACTACTTGTATATCTATAAACTTCCACGAAAGCAAAGCCCTGGGAAAATACAGAAGATTAATTACAGTAGCATAATATTTTTTTTTTTAGAAATAAATATTTACGGGACTAATTACACAGATTGAGTTAGCCTCGAAGTAAGTTCGAAACTTGTGTTATGAGATACTAACTCAACGATACTATATTTTATAATAAATACGTATATAGATAAACATCAGACCCAGGCCAATCAGAGAAAGTTCGTTTCTCATCATGCCCTGGCCGGGATTCGAACCCGGGACCTCCGGTGACACAGACAAGCGCACTACCGCTGCGTCACAGAGGCCGATATTAATAATACTTGTATTAATGTATTGCGACAAACAATGTTTTTAGTATTGAAAACCATTGCGATCGTTCAGGTATCGTGACGACGACGCGCGTGACGCACGCGTCGCCGGCGGGCGCGTTCGCGCACGCGGCGGAGCGCGACTGGGAGAGCGACGCCGACGTGGCCGCCGCGTGCGCCGCCGGCGGGGCGCGGCCCGCCGACATCGCCTATCAGCTTGTACATTCATTTCCTGGCAATCGATTTAAGGTAGCTTAATTAATCTTTATATTAAGAAAACATAGAAGCTCTATGTTTTCTTAATGTCAAAGATCTCCTATGACAATTATGAGAAAAAAGGTGCCTGTATTATGTGACAAAGTAAATATTTTTCTTTTTTTATATAATGTTAGCTACAAAAGTTAGAAAATTCATAAAATAATTTGGTAGTTATATAATAAATATAAAAACGATTTATTTATTTGTATGAAAGTACCAATTTTGTCTGTAAGTATATGTTTATTTTATGTTAAGGTTATTTTGGGTGGTGGAAGAAGTGAGTTCTTGCCGAACAACATGACTGACGAAGAAGGCACAAAAGGAAAACGGTTAGACGGACGCAACCTAATAGAAGACTGGATGAACGACAAAGCTGCTCGCAACGTGATCCACAGATACGTTTGGAACCGGGAGCAGCTGTTGCGTCTGTCGTTGTCGCCTCCAGAATACGTGTTGGGGCTGTTCGGGGGAAGCCACATGCAGTACAACTTGCTGTCAGACCCGACGACGCAGCCGTCGCTCGCGGACATGACAGAGATAGCATTACGCTCTTTAATCAGAAACAGTAAGGGTTTCTTTTTGTTCGTGGAGGGAGGTCGCATTGACCATGGACATCATGAGAATATGGTAAGGTTTTGTAAAAATTATCTGGAAGATATTATTTTATCTTATTTTATCTTGAAGTAATGCAAATTTTGCAGCATTCTGTCCGTATAGTTCTAACATTCATTTCTACCAGTAGGACTAAGTGGCGAAATAAATCCATTAAGATGTACAACCTACTTAGTAAGATAGATTGTTTAATATAAACCGTTCTGTCCTACTAGATGAAATTAAAAGAGAAAAAAAATGAAGTTCGTAATGTTCTGCGGCGAGTTCTTCTGATAGAATTTAACTGACATTAAAAACACGGAATTTTTCATGTTAATTATGCAGCTTGTAGGAAAAAAGAGAATGTATTCGTTTCTGACATCAGCACATGCATACTAAAATTCGAGATTAGATAGGAGAAACATCAACAAGTAGATTCGAGCGTGAGATTTCATAGAATACCAAATTGAGGTAAATGGCAGTGATTCAACATCTTGTTGAACTTTACAAAATACAGCCTCTATTTTATTTTCCACGAGGCGAGTCTTGCGCTAGACGAGACTATTCAGCTGAGCGAGGCCGTCCAACGAGCCGTGGACTTGCTGCCCCCCGCAGACTCGCTGCTGGTGGTGACGGCGGACCACTCGCACACGATGTCGTACAGCGGCTACGCGCGGCGAGGCAGCGCCGTGCTGGGCCGCGCGGACGGCGCCGGCGCCGACCGCGTGCCCTACACCACGCTGTCGTACGCCAACGGGCCCGGCGCGAGGCCGGCGGCGGGCGGACAGCGAGTAGATGTCACGGCTGATGATGACTTTGGTAACTGTTCTAAAATCTGCTATATATTTTATTAAATTAATTTAACGAATTATATCTTTTATTTTAATAAGTTCATAATTTGATACATTACATTAACTATGTAGGTATGTATTTTCACTTCAATTTATTTTGCAATGAATTTATTAATAAAATATAGGTACTTATGTAATCAAACAGTTTAAAAGCGTTAATCTGTGTAGCATATTATATAAGTAGGATAAGAAAATACAATAATAATATTTATATTGAGTTTCTTATATAAGAGTTCTATAGAACGTTATTTTTTTTCAATTTAACAATAATGTTCTCTATTTGTGATAACAGACACGTTTATTAAATCTAAGATAGTATCTCATTGTTATTTACATTTTATAGAGATTTAATTTCAAAACCGTTGACGCTATTATGCCCAAGAACTATTATAAGATTTATATGCATTATGTTTGCAAAATAGATTAAATGCTAATTCAACCTGTCGCATCCTTAAAGTACCTACTAAGATGAGCTATAACAGTAGTTACTAATAGGCATAAGCATGTCGCAGGTGGCGCTCAGTGGCGCTTCCCCGCGCTGGTGCCGCTGGGCAGCGCGGCGCACGGCGGCGAGGACGTGGCGGTGTTCGCGCGCGGCCCGCACCAGCGCCTGCTCTCGGGGCTGTACGAGCAGAGCCAGCTGCCGCATCTCATGGCCTTCGCCGGCTGCTTCGGCCCCGGCCCGCGCGCCTGCAACCGCACCCAACCCTGCTCGTAATGCGATACCAAATTGGCTGCTGTCATATCTGTTGCTCCGTAGTAGTCATTTATGAGTTTAATTTCTACAAAGTAAATAACAAATATTTTTTTCTTTGTAATGTTAGTAAAGATAAGTTATAATAAAATATAAGGTAGAAATAATAATTACATATGGGTAATTTCAATTTATGGCGTACTTATTTACATTATCATGCGTTCTGATGCAATAAACCTTATTGAATATTAGCATTTTCATGTTGTTCCTTTAGATACATATCTGCGTTCATATATTAACAATTAAGATCTAAATGACATACATACATACATACATACATATGGTCATGTCTATGTCACGATCAGCTATTTGGCTTACTGATAGATTTGAGATTCAAATAGTGACATACTTGATTAATTTACTCGCATTTTAAACTCAAAATTGATGTCAAGTTAAATATGATTTAATCTTGATATCGGTCACCAACGTACACCATTCAGGCAGAAATGTTAATCATACTGTACGTATTTACCGAAAGATAAAGGCGTCATCAATGCGATTATGACGAAATGATAACCACCGTCCACGGGCGTGTGCTGCGCCGGCGCACGTTACGGCCACTCGCAGATCCACACCTTCGAGCATTTAGATAACAATAAATAAGAACGCTATTATCACTTTATTATTATCATACAATCAATATCAATGATTTAGATTTGCGAGTTACATAGATTGTAAATCATGTTTATTATGAATGTGGTACAGATAGAATTGTATTTAGGTACTCAAGTGTTTAGCTCTCGCAACATTTATTGATTAATACTCGTAATACAAAAGGTTCCAAAGATCCTCTAGAGCTCCTTGTCATGCATCATGTATAAGTTCAGACTGCTTCCCTGTACGGCCCTAACTACTAAGGGGTTGGGGTAAAATAAAATTGTAAAAAATATAATAAATATAAATATATACGTGATAACATAAATATATAAGTGCCGTGTGGTTCCTACACCATTAAAAAAAGAATAGGACCACTCCTTCTCTTTCACATGGATGTCGTAAAACGCAACTAAGGGATATGCTAATAAACTTGGGAATCTCATTTCTATCATCAAGTCAAAAAGCTGAACGTGGGCTATCAGTCTTTTCAAAATTTTTAGCTCTGTCTACCCCGCCAGGGAGTCGTGACTATATGTATGTATGTATATACGGGACAAATTACACAGATTGAGTTAGCCTCAAAGTAAGTTCGACTCTTGTGTTACGAGATACTAAGACAACGATACTATATTTTATACAAATACCTATACAGATAAACATGTAAGACCTCCGTTTTCACAGACAAGTGTACTACCGCTGAGCTACAGAGGGCGTAGTGTGCCTGCTGTATATAGGTTATATAAATATTTAAATGATTTGTTTATAATGTAAAATATAAATAAGAACATAGCCTGATGAGCTGGTAGCTTATGTGTTTGTGAAAGAATCCTGCCAGTGTGGGCGACGGCCGCTCCTCTCGATACTTGCTGCTCGCTGTGGTCTCGCCGTCGGTGATGCTGATGATGCTGGAGAGAAAGATACTGCCTTTGAGACGAAGTGTTTCTTTACTGCGATTTTATTATAATAAGAGTTATTGTTATATGACTGTCCGTGGAACATTATTTATATGTTAGTGGTACAAGTCAACGGGTAGCTCAACAGATGAGCATGATAATTCCCTCAGTTCTGTGTTCAATAAACTAAACAAAAGTAAAAAATATGTAACGAATTAAATTTAGTGACATTGCAGATTATTGAATCGAGATTTCCCCCAAACAAATCGCATCGTTATCGCCGCAGCGGCGCGCGGCGGAGCGCCACACTCTCTGTATTCATTGTCTCGCGAGTGCGCTATAAATCTCAAGCAGGCGAGGGCGCGGGATGTCGCACACAACGCGGTGCCAGTTCTACACACGGTCCGGCGATCTGACCCGGTTCGGATCCGGAGAAATTGCGGCAAAAAAAAAATATTTTGAATTCAAAAATATAAAAAAATATTTTGAATTCAAAGTGAGGAATCTTGCCCATTGTGACAACTGAGTACCTATGATTTAATCTGATCAAGTTGCCCTGTAATTGAAAAGGGTCACCTTATATAAGCCGGAAGTCACACAGTGGGCTATTAACCCACTGTTTACTCCTGGGACTTGGTCATATGCAAACGTTTCGCCTCTGAAGCGCGCAACCAGGATTAGCGCTAGTGTTGTCATCGACGTCATCATGTCAGCCGTGGAACGTCCGCCGCTGCACATAGGCCTCCCCCAATGATTCCATCGCGCTCCAATTGAAGCAACCTGCTAGTATTCTAATGATTATTATACAATAAAACTCTACTCTATAGTATACTAGCATTTACCCGCAGCTTTGCCGGCGTCACTAAAGACCACCTACAAAAGATACAGGTTTTTTCGCCATTCCCATGAGAATTTAAGTTTTGACCGGGATGAAAGGTACCTTTTCTCCCACTCCACACTATTATGCGAAATATCATTCAGATTGGTTTTAAAGGTAACACACAAACTCATTTTTGCATTTATAATGTTAGGGATGTCTGATTTGATCTAGATTAAATAGTCAAGTTTCAGTTCGTGGTCACGACTTGAAAGTACTGTGTAATACTATTGCTGGAATGTCTGTGGAAACATCACATTTGATCCCGGTGAACGGAAGCGCCGCACAAAGTGTCGATCGCAGGCGAACTTCGCCAATTACACAAATTGCCCGCCGCTCATTACGCGCGCCCTCTTTCTGCGACGCATCAGTATTCATTAAAAGCGCAATTAGCGGAGTGCATAGCCCCTCGCGGGGCTGCGTTCCTCTCAAAGTGAAACATTACGAAAATGTCATTCGTCAAAATTTCCCCGAAGACTGTCGGGTCCGGGCGAGCTCGAGCCGGCGCCCCCTCCGCGCCCCTCCCCCGCACCGCCGCACCCTCGCAGGAGGTCTCCGGCAGTCGGGAGCGCCCGCCCTCACGAGCTCACGTGTGTGGTCGCCCTGCGCCAGCGACGCCGAGCGAGCAAACTTTGTCCGCGAGTGTTTGTGCTTCGAGCCCGCCGCGACTCTCCAGTGCTAACAGTGAAATTGTGAGAGATACCATTCAGGTCGGTGTAGTGAAGTGAGTGATAAGTGGTTGGAACTTTCATCATAAACTTATTTTGGTACGTTGTCATGTTTAATTTTGTTTGTTCTAATTAAAATGTACAAGACCTGTTCTTATTATAATGATTATACGAGTATAATAAAGTTTTGTATTTTTGTTCATTGTTTAGTATAAGAACACTGAAGTCAGAATAGTTTGCACAGTTGATTCTGCCTCTAAAAGAAAGCTTTACGTTCTATCCATACATATAATAAAATACATATAATAAAACTGTAACTGAAGTTTGTCTGTACATTGAAGATATTTAAGAAAAAAAAATATAAGGAGTCTTTTTAGGGTCAATAGAAGCCAAAACATTTTTTTTTAGAATTTTTATCTGTCTGTCCGTCCGTCTGTCTGTCTGTATGTTTGTACGCGCATCACGCAAAATCTACCGAACGGATCTGAACGAAATTCGGCACAGATATAGTTAGTGACCTGGATTAGAATATAGGCTACTTTTTATCCTGAAATTCTATCCCAAGGGGATGAAATAAGGGGTGCAAGTTTGTATGGAGCTTGGTCATTTTTTTGTTCGAATTGAAAAATTATTTTTGCGTTGAATTGACCATTTACCGAGGACGGCTTTGGGCTATATAACATCACGCGCAACTATAAGGAGCAAAGAAATAATGGAAAATTATTCATCCTTGAGGGCTTCAATGATGCCCGAAATAACTGTTCCACGCGGACGAAGTTGCGGGCACAGCTAGTTTTGAAATAAATCTTTTCAATTCAAAACATACTTATAAAGAGAATAAACATGTATTTTTATTTGTAACAGACACAATTAAAAAAAGTAACGTGCATTAGGGCTAAAAACGGATGAACTAGTTAATAATAAATGTACCAACAATGTGTCGAATAGTATCGATAGATCCTCAATGGGATAGTAAATTCAAAAACTATCAACTCTCGTCAATATCCATGGCTAAGACGGCAGTTCATTATTACCGTATGTATTGAACCCAAACTATCAAACTACCTGTCGCACATCTCTACATCTTCAATCGATACATTATTGGTAAATTTATTTTGTAAACATTTGACCCCCTGGCTGATACTCGAAGGCGCAGACGCACTTATAGAATTTACTCCTAGGTCTCAGTGTTGACTTCCAGGTTACTGGACACTTACGGAGCGAAGAAGGATTAAAGAAATAAAACACAACATCGCTATTATCAGTAGAAAAGAGTCCTTTTTATTATTATACACTTCTATAAAACAGAACCTTTGCAAATGAATTCTCATAGGTTGTTAAAACGTAATAAATATAATTAAAACTTAGTGCCGTGTGGTTCTCGGCACCATTACAAAAAAGAATAGGACCACTCCATCTCTTTCCCACGGATGTCGTAAAAGGCGACTAAGGGATAGGCTTATAAACTTGGGATTACTCTTTTAGGCGATGGGCTAGCAACTTGTCACTATTTGAATCTCAATTCTATCACTAAGCCAAACAGCTGAGCGTGGCCTATCAGTCTTTTCAAGACTGGTGGCTCTGTTTACCCCGCTAGGGATATAGACGTGATCATATGTATGTATGTACGTATATTTGTTCTCATTTGTTTCAATCAGTCTGGAACATATGCTGTAATTCTGGTAATATTGAACTTGTAAAATGAGTCTTCCATTAAGTAATGTATTCAGTCTGTTTCTGTCATGTCATTTTCATTTGTCGTCTTTTCATACCTTTATAGGTATTTACAATGATCCAAACGAATATAAAATTCAATTCAGAATATTTATTGCGTATCATAAAGTATGTACATCAGTTGAATTACAGTTACTGCTTATAAATAGGTACAATATGAACCCTGATAGAAGAAAAGAAATAGGCACTATATGATGTTGGACATCGCAATTTTAAAATAATATGAAACGCCGGGCAGGTTTATATCGGCTATTATGATGAATATAACAATAATAAAAAAATTCGTAATAATTTCGAGTTAATATATTAAATTACCCTATAGCAGAGAAAACTAATGTCGTGCGCCGCATGTCCTACCACATGTAATACACCGAAGTATCTGGATTTACGATGCTTCTGATATCTATATTGATAGATTGATTAACAAAGGTTGTTTTTGCTATTATGTTATTACATAATATACGGTTATTACGTGTGAATTTGCTGTAATTTATTGTGCTGCAATAAAGAGTCATTGTATTGTATTGACTGAACGCCCAGCCTACACCGCTGGCTCTATGGATTAGGCGTATGGCGTATATATGTGTATAAGGGTGTCCCGTCCGTATTCGTACGAACTCTTCACGCCAAACTAAGTAAGGATTTTCCAACTCTTGTTTGTTAATATTTCGTTCATTGTTAATTTTTTAATATCATTTAAAAAATCTTCAATTATAAAAACGCATAACTTATTTCACTAACAGGGCACTTTCCAACAATTTAAATGATAGTGTAACGATAATTATTTACAATTTGTAACTTGCATTAAGGACATTACATCTGGTCACGGGTGACCATAACATAACACATTGTCTCGATTGTTAACTCGAGTTCAAAGTTGGTAAGCTCTACAAACCAATGAACAAATAGAATAACGCCAGCTAGAATCACTTCGAAACACACTACCTACTTGAACTACGCAACTCAGCAAAGTTCGTACAAAAGTTAAGGAAATAATACGAATTTTAGTTTTCTTTGTGTTGTAAGTATGGAAGAGTTATTATAAAATACAGAGGTACATACATTTAATCACAATTATATCCCTTGTGGGTTAGACGGAGCCAAACGTCTTGAAAATACTAAAAGGACCTGCTCAGCTGTTTGGCTAAAAGAAGAATTCCAAGTTTATAAGCTGATCTCGTAGACATCTTTTACTAAAATATTATATAGCAATAATAAAATATTAGACATAAATAGAAGTTACATTAGGCATTTTCCAATTTAGTTCTTTTACTTTTCACTTTTATAATTACATTGCATTCATCATTCGAGTTCATCATGATCAATTTTATGTTGTTCCTTATGATGCATATTTGCTAAAAACATGTCATGTATTTACTAAAAACATGCTAACAATTGTTAAAAAGTAGCATTCAGTAAGGCAGTTAGAGCGGCGGCTGGCGTGTGCGGAGTGCGGCGCGCTGTCTCTGTGCACCTGCCCCGGGTCTCGAGGGCTCTCCGCGAGCGAGCGCTCGGCTCAAGTCCGTCTTGTCGTTAACATGTTGCGTTTGCCTTTCCAGCGGAACATCATGCTAACAAATATAAATAAAAAGTGACATGGAATCAGCAGAACAAAGTACAGCGAAAACTATTGGAGAAATTTGCTTTGATATTAGAATCGGATAAGAATGAATTACCAAATATACTCGTAAATACCAAATGACTTTCATTTGATATTTATATGTGATAGCTGTTGCCCGTGACTTCGTCCGCGTTAATTTCGAGTTGAATCTTAATCATACAGTCAGATAATCTTAATAATAACACAACTCCCATCAAATCTGTCTTTAAATTTAAATATGTTAACTCTGATAATATATTAAAGGCGTTCAAACAACTTAATTTGAAAAAGTCTGAAGACCATTGGGGTATGTCTGTTAGTATCATAAGTCAAATCATAGACATTATTGCATCTGATCTAGCTTTTATATTTAATGAATGTATTGATGAGGGTATTTTTCCAAATTTAATGAAATGTAGTAAATTAATACCTTTATTCAAAAAAGGGGAGAAAACAGTCCTTGGCAATTATAGACCTATTTCTATATTGCCAGTTTTGAGCAAGGTGTTTGAGAAGATGATGCTTAATCAAATGCAACAATATTTTAAAATCAATAACATTTTCCATTCCCAACAATATGGGTTCACTGCCGGGAAGTCCACCACTGATGCGGGAGTAGCACTTGTTACTCAAATCTATGACGCGTGGGAGAGCTCACAGGATTCAGTTGGAGTCTTTTGCGATCTCTCTAAAGCATTTGATTGCGTAGATCATCAGACACTTTTGCGTAAACTTCGTCAATATGGGTTTGACCACAAATCAACTAAACTAATGGCATCCTATTTGACTGATAGGCTTCAAACTGTAGATATTAATGGAGTAAAGTCAAGCGGATCAAGCGTCTCAATGGGTGTTCCTCAGGGCTCAATTTTAGGACCATTCCTCTTCTTGGTATATGTCAATGACCTGCCTTTTATGGTGGAAAAACAGGCGGGTATAGTGCTGTTTGTCGACGACACTTCTTTAATATTTAAATTAGATCGCCATAGCGAAAATGTAAGTTCGGTTAATAATATACTGTCGGCCATATCTATCTGGTTCTCAACCAACAATCTTCTTTTAAATGCTAATAAGACCCAATGCATTAAATTTACCCTTCCAAACGTAAGACAGGCCAATACTGACATAATACTGGAAGGCCAGAAATTAGAATTTGTTGAAAATACAAAGTTTTTAGGAATTATAATTGATGCAAAGCTACAGTGGGGTGCTCATATTTTATGTGATAATTCATTCGTCATTTAAATAGCCCATGGAATTCAGTAGTTTCCAAATCCAGTTAAATAAATATACATACATAGACATATTATTATCACGTCTGTACATAACCCTTGCGGAGTAGACAGAGCCAACAGTTATTTAGATATCATTGTGTATGGAAGAAATAAACACAAGCATGTACAAATCGTTGTAACCCCAGATTGATGATGAGTGCAGTCTTGACAAGGCAAATTCTGTCATAGTAAAAATTTTAATTAAACGAAATTGAATATTTCCGTGTGGATGTAAACCTTGCATGAGCCAATACGGTGCCGTGTGCAACAGACCGGGCGGTCGAGGGCCAGCATTAACTAAGTCTTTGGTAAACCGCTTAGTGGCGCTCCGATAAACAATAGATGGCAAGAGGACATTACGTACAGAGTCCAATTACCATGCGACTTTTGGTCACGGTTCTTATTAGGTGAGGTCTTAAGAAGCAGTTATTACTTCAATTGAAACTAATGAGGTTGTTCAATTATTCTATCGTCCAGGCCATTAGTCCCACAGTAGGACTGTGCTAGTGCGATTCCCACTAGCATTTTATTTATCGGGTGAAACCTCGGTGATCAGTTGCACAAGCAACTATACACAAATCAAATGTGCAGCTTTTTTCTATCATTTACCCCCCCCCCCCCCCCCTCTATTTGTTTGCATTTAAAGTAATACAGCTTGTTCAATTAAGTATGTGTGTTAAACTAGGACATTAATAAGAGACGTTTCAAATTGATAATTACTTAGTTCTACTGATGTAAATCCCGGTTACATCCTCCCCTATCGGTGGAAGAACCATGGGTGCGCCTTTTGGAAATTTACGTTATTTTCTGAAATGGTTGGACTCTGCAGTGCATTCCTGTGCAGCACGCAGCGGGCTCGATTGCCTCTCCGCCTCGACCATGCTTGCGGTTTGATTAGAGCCGGCCCGAGAATACAATCTCGACACGACACTTCTGTCCCTAGTTTCACATGGCCTAGTCTGGTGCATGTATGTACTCTGTTTGTGGTAATTAATTAAAGTTCATCGTAGTAACAAAAACCGTGAATAAACTCGAATGGACGACCCGAAGTAGTTAAATGAAGATAATTCATCGATTAGAACATTATAACGAATGAAAGTAGGTTGACTAAACAAATATACAAAGGATCTGTAAATGGGACTGGTGGAGTGCGAATGCCGAGGCGATAAGTGCTACCACGTCTCCGATTTGATCAAGGTACGATCAAATCGGAGACGTG
The DNA here is from genome assembly GCF_032362555.1 of Amyelois transitella. Classification (NCBI taxonomy): domain Eukaryota; kingdom Metazoa; phylum Arthropoda; class Insecta; order Lepidoptera; family Pyralidae; genus Amyelois; species Amyelois transitella. The sequence goes on along the minus strand of NC_083520.1, from coordinate 10,770,532 downwards.
GTAGCACTTACAGAAACCGACCAGCTTGCATGAAGAGAGGGATGAATGTGGATGAAGTGAAAGAAGTATGGGGATCGTGGAAAGATGTAGTATCTGCATATCCTTCCGGGAAAAAAGCGTGATTTTTGTGTGTATGAGCGTTGTCATAATCTTGGCATCTGTTTTGGTTATGATCGGCGTTGAACTAAAGTAGTCTCATGTTTTCGTAACTCAGCAAAGATTGCCTGAGTCTCTCATCTCTCATCTTTACGTGATCCTGATTTAACTCTCCATACCAATATTTCGGAACCGGGGTCTGGCTTCCGACTTTTTTTTTATTTATATATTTATGTACATCGAGGGAAAAAAATAAGAATAGAACTTAACTACTTATTTCTACACAAATTTCTTCCAGTGGGCCCACGACAGGAAAATGTAAAGAAAATACTTTTCTCTTTCAACATGATCCGGATTACTCATTAATGGAATGGTGTAAATTATCTTCAATAACCATGACTCTCTTTGTTGCAGGTTGGAATACTATGGATATGGTTCCACGTGGTGCAGTGAGAGTGTCGCGGTCGTGACAGTGAGGTTGACGGCGCGCCGTGTGATGTGAGGGCGGGCGGGGCAGGCCGCCATGGCCGACGACAACACCATCATCGAGGGCACCGTCAAATTCCGCGACGGAAAGAAGGTTAGCAGCTACTCTATCCTCCCGAAAACTGGCAGTTGGCATTGTAACTCTGGCTGTAAAATCATAATCATTCTGGCGTTTGTATACGTTGCGACGTCATCTCTGAAGAAGACCCGCGGTCTAATTATGGCATAGATCCCGAAGTAGAACAGGTTACATTACGTACAGGATTTCTCATGACTCATCCCTTACATCTTCAGATCATCAGATTTATTAATCTGAGTGACAAAATCTAAGTTAAAGTTTAAATAAACCGAAGTAGAAAACAATAAAGATAAATGTTAAAATTATACAAACTAAATGTTCGTATCAAATATGACACTTTATAAATGTACAGTTTATGCACAGAGCGATCGTTGGCTGTGAATACAATATGTATGGAAATATTGTAATTTAGCAAATCGAATGACATATCGCGTTAGATAGAGCCAGCAGGCAGCCGTGCGGTGTCGGGCCGGTATCGATTCCCGTGACATCGGAGAAGGATTTCATCTCGTGTGAATGAAACGCCGCGGCTTTCATCTCGCCACACATTCACCGCCGCACCTGACTCGGTACGTCACTGCGATATGATCGGCTTTGAAGTACATAAAACTTCTTTTATTAAGTCAGTATTCAAAATCGGGCAAAATGAATGCATTTTATTTGTGAAAGCTAATTTGTAGGATATACTTTATGGATTGCAATGAAATATTGAGTATGCGAATTTCTAAGATAGTTATCTTATAATAAAGCGCTGCCTAAATATTTGCTTTAGACCTACGAGATAATGCCCGCAAATTGGAATTCTCCTAGTTTATGTACATATAATTTAGCTTATTACAAGTATAATCAATATGCACGTTGTGAACATGTAGCAAAGATCAATGCATCATGCTACTCCACCACACTACAGGTTTTGGATTGGATGCTTAAAGTGGCATCACTTTCTATCAGTATTTACTTAATATTATAAAGCGAAAGTTTGTGAGTGTGTATGTGGGAATGTCTGTTACTCTTTCACGCAAATACTACTGAACCGATTAAGATGACATTTGGTATGTAATAAGCTGAAGACCCAGAATAACTCTAGGCTACTTTTTATGCCGGAGTCCCCGGAGCAGAGAGCGGGATTGATTGTTATTTTATGAAAGGGTTTAATTGTTTCGGAAATATTAAACCGATCATATTTAAACACCATAAAAAGGCACATTATCTATTATTGCTATGTATTAATACGTGTGCGTGTTGGTCCCGACATTAATGTATGGGAGTGAAAGTTGGGTATGGTAAAAGAAGCACGAAAGCAGAATAAATCCAGTGGAAATGAGAGTGTTAAGGAGTATGATGGGTGTGAAATTGAGTGACCGGATAAGGAACAGCGTGATAAGGGAATGTTGTGGTGTGAAAGAAGATGTAGTAACAGGAATAGAAAAGGGTATGTTAAGATGGTTCGGTCATGTGGAGAGGATGAATGAAAACAGGTTGACTAAGCAGATATACAAGGAGAGTGTGGAGGGAAAGGTCGTAGTGGGAAGACCTAGACGAACGTATCTTGATCAAGTTAAGGACGCCCTGGCAAAGAGTCAGGTCAAAAGATCCCGAAACCGCCGAGTTTGCATGAAGAGAGTTATGAATTTGGATGAAGCGAAGGAAGTATGCAGAGATCGTGGCAAGTGGAAAGAGGAAGTCTCTGCCTACCCCTCCGAGAAAGAGGCGTGATTTTATGTATGTATATATGTATTAATACTACAGGTATTAAACGCGCACGTAACGTATCTTTACTTTATCTCGTACATTTCAAATCATGTTACAATGATCCGCGGTCACCGAGCGACCGAAAGACAGCGAGCTCCTGTCTCCAGTTCTCTATTTTCACTGCTCCGTACGTCTCCACTTTCCACTTCTCAACATCTATATGCGGACGATCTTTAGCTCCACCATTTGTGCGATGCGAGCGATGTTAATTAAGCTGTAGCGCTGTTAAATACTGAGTCAAGAGAGTTTGGCATCTTTGTGAAAAAGTGTCAGGCCATCATTGTGGGAAGTTCTGGGTAACTTAGCCAATTGTGAAACTGAAAACTGTGCCTTCTATTAAATTTGGCAATAATAATATTCCTTACTGCCCTAGTGTCAAAGATCTTGGTTTTCATATTGACTCCACTTTCAGTCAGGTAAATCAAGTTACCTTACCTAAGTTATATGACTATGCAGATGTATGTTACTGTGACTTCAATCAGTCACTTGTCTTAAAGCTGGATAGACTAGCCAATAATTCAGGGAGCAAGTCCATGATTTTCTTTTTGACCAGTATATTTTTTAAACTTTTCACAATCATCCAATTTATGTAGTATATGTATATTTATATAATTTGAGTTTGAGTTATCTCACCATCCGTACATCCACCTCAGTTCGGTCCAAAGACGTATACATTGCGACCGACTAGCAGAGAATGCCTTGTGGCATTAAGTCCACCTGTTGTACATTTTACGTATAAAAAGTTAATATAAATAAATAAATACAAAGCAAAAGTTTAAAATCAGGTGTTTTATATTATGTACTTATAACGGGTGAAGTCGTGGCGGGCTAGCAAGGTTAACTTGCTATATTTTGATACATACTTGTGGATTGCATTAGCTAATATTTTGTGTTTTTTTTCCATACACAAGCAAATACAACAATGCGAGCGATTGAGTGTTGAAAATGTGTTGTGTGCATGGACTAGTTAATTTGAATATGTTACCATTATGTGCTTGCTTCTCATGAAGGATCCTGGGGTCAGTCATGGCCCACGATCCAGGACCGCTCCACGTGTGTGGTATACAGAACGGGCGCTAAAGAAAGGTTAGCAGCATAAAGCTAGGCCGCCAATACTTACTCTAAATATCGACCTTCCGCAAATTTTAAACACTATTTACGTAATATCTTAGTAACTAAATTGAGATCAGACCGTTAATTATCTTGCTTATGATTTGGATACCTTAACCAACTTTCCACCGATTTCCTCATTATGTTTGCCCCGGCTGTGACGACTGCAGTCTAGTCTATCTAGCCGCGCTGTAACCGTCTGTCTTGTCCGCAGTGGAAGTCGCGATGGTGCGTGATGCGCAAGCTGTCCCCGGTGGCGGGTGAGTACCGTTTACGCTTCTACTTGTAAACATTGTCTTTAGTATTTATGGAAATGTTCAGCTTTTTCATTCACACACATTTCCAATTCTGACTTGACAAACTATTATCTTGCATCATTTTCTTATTATTAACTTAGGTACCTATCTACTTAAACTTCTCAATATATTATTATTACGAGTATTAATTATTTATTTACTCTTATTTATATAAACAATTACATGTATCCATCATTACCGTTTTATTCAAGATATTAGAACCTCACTCATGTAGATTCTAAATGAGTGCCGAATTAGGTACAGAGCGGTGGTTCGGCGTGGTGACCACACGTCGCAGTCGCGGGCGCGTTATTTGACTGCGGTAATGAGGCGCGCGCGGGCGGCCATGCCCTTAATTTGCAGTTACCGCGTGGTCCCGCGCGCCGGTCGCGGGCGGTAACCCGCATCGACATCGAGTCGTCAAAGACACATTGTTTAGTTACCAATTGAATGGTAGATTATGTTGTTTATTTACTTCTATAATCACATTTTGAGATAGATATAACATATCTGTAAAAGAAGCTATAGCTTATATATTCGGAATGAGGTGATGACAATATTTTTAAGGCGATGGAGATGAAATAACTCATCTGTCAATGCATAGGCGAAACCATTGATTATATTTTGTTTTCCAATAAGGTATCATTAGGGAATATTTACATAAATTATTCTTACTACTGTATGAATTGATTGGTAATTGCTCCTGAAAAAGGGTTAGTGAATTCGCCATGTAATTACATCGTGATACGTGTTCAGACTACGCTTCGGATTGAAACACCCCGATCCTAAACGATACAGAAATATTCTCGACATTGACCGAACAGATTGTTACTACTTGATATTAATTTTGTGAATGAGGACATTTACCAGTGGTCGAGCATCGTGTGGTTGCGTGTTGAAGATCAGCATCATCATTAACAGTATGTCCCCGGAAGCCGTACTTTACTGCCCGAGTTTACGACGCGGCTGTTCACACGCGACCACACATGCTGGCAGCTGGTAGACAAGCTTACTGCCTCTGAGGAAACATTCTCATTTAACAAGTATTCAGTTATTTCATACCATTTTTGATTTAAAAGACACTGCACAGAATTGGTTTTGCAACGCGATACATACATACACAAAATCACGCCTTTTTCCCGGAGGGGTAGGCAGAGACTACAACTTTCCACTTGCCGCGATATGCGATAATGCGATAAATAGACTCAAATTGATAAATACAAATGCTCGTAGTGCATTGGAAGTAGGAAAACAAATATTTCATCTCAAAAATAAGTAAAAATTGTTTTTAAAAGTAATTATTTTAAATATGTATACTGAGTGAAGGCTTTAAAGATTCTGGTGACTAAAATCCTCTATTAAAAAAGGTTGAAGGTGAATGCTGGATTCGTAATGTTTATCTTGAAAATAGCTCCAATTTTATATATTCTCCGTCAAAAGCTAAATCGATTTACCATAGCGAAATTCTATGAAACGGTAACAATAACTGGGATATTGGTTTTGAGGATTCCCTTTGAGCTGAGAGCCGTCGAGTGGTCTCCCGGCTAGGACCCGATCCGATTCAAAGCGCCCATGAATTCCAAGAACCTTCATAGATCCCTCATGGACTGTTTAATCTTTGTAAGTGTACTGTTTGACATTATTGTATCACGACCTTATTCGTATTATTCGTCCTGGCTTTAGTCCAGTTGCACCTCGCCACTCTGGAGAGGAGCCCGGGAAATGCCTTTGGCCGTGGATCCTGGATTGCGTGAGTTTTAATGCGAAGCGATTCCCATCTGATCTCGGCAAACTTTGCAGGGGAATCTAACCCGTATTGCATAGATCTTGGTTACACAGTCAGATGCCTGAATGTGCAGGTTTTCTCAAATTGTTTTCGCTTACCGTAATAACGTCGGTTAGTACTCAAAATTATATACAATAACTTCGAAAATAGTCATTGGAGTACATGGCCGAAGTGGGATTTGAGCCTGTGCCCTTATACACATCATCACACGCTACCAATTCGACCACCGACGCTCTTTTTGGATACAAAAATAAGATTATATAACCTGTTCAACAAGCTGTACTTTCAAAGAACTACTCCAAAGAAGTGTCAACCCGCATCAGCACCGAGTACACAAGGCTGCATTGACCGCAACAAAAGTGTAGTTGTTTGTGTTGCGGGCTCCTGTCACCCCCGCAGGACGCGACGTGCGGGCGCTGTTTGTGCCCGCTCGGTGAGAACACCACGACAGGTGCGTCGTTTCACGCAGGGATGAGCCTGCAGGTGGATGCAAATATGTGTCCATGTTGGAAAATTGAATGCTAATTAAATTCAATGGAGATTGCAGTTAATAATTTGCGAAATACGGCAGCGATAAATAAACTTGTGCAAATAAAAGAGAGCTTAGAAATAAAACAACTAGATCAAGTATCAAATAAATCTGTATTTAAGCAAGAGGGGTTTTTTAAATCTGTGACGAAATATATACGTGCGCTGGGCGCGGGGTGCCGCGCGGGCGCCACGCGTCGTGCGACTACAAAGGATGCCGCTGCTTATTTTCGACTCCATAAAATACGAAGAATGGTGCGAACCTTCTTTATTGCTGCGATCGGATGTTAAATGTTACGGTTCCCGGGCGGGCACCGAGCACCGCTCGCGATATGTTCAGGAATCCAGACAAATTCTAACATTCCTTTTATGAACCAAATGATGCAGATCTAACGATTTCCACTTCGTAGTATCGTGTAAAGTGCACAAGAGTTCCCGACTGCATTCGTTTCATGAATTTTTAAGTGGATAATTTGATTTCCGCTTACATGAATTCTCGTTGAATATTTAGATGGATTTCGTTAGCTAAAGTCAGTAGAACTTAATGTGTAAAACATAATTTATCATAAACTTTACGCGTACTTATAACAAAAGTACACGTTTACCTTTGCTTGAAACACTTTCTACATACCTACTCGTAACACGTTGTGGCGACATCTCTACGCCACTCGTCACAACATCCAATCTCACAACAACTGTCAATCATCGCGAAGAAAATGACGCGCTCAACCAATAGCAGCGAAGAATCTGAGACGCGATTTCAAAGATTTCACGGATTGGATCTATATATACAACCTCCGACACAACATCGTCGGAGCCGCGGTTCCCCAGGCATAACACCTAGCCTGGCGGAAGATCTTCCCTTTGGTGGCGGTCGAGCCGAATCATCGCTCCCGCTACATTGGTGACCCCGACGTGATTGGAAGCAACCTTCTCCATCATCTTCCACTCCAATCCTCAGCATCGCTCCCGCTACAACGTTTTTCTGCAAGTGCCTATCATCCAGAGAATTCCGAATTACCACTAGCTGTTGTGATATAATATTGTGAAAAGATTTGGCATTTTTTGTGACTGACGCCTTTTTTTAAGCAATGTTCTTGTCCGTTTGTTCACTTGGATTTATAAACTTGGAATTCTTCTTTATACTAAATCTCAAATTAATAATTATGCCACCCGGTAACGTAGTATTTGAGTGTAATTACCCCGTAAAGGAAAGAGCTGAAGTGTGATTGTGTGCCGATAGGACATCCATAGAAATATATTGATTGAGTCCTATTCTACTCAACCAAAACTACCCAGTATTTCTGTCATTTTTCTACGTTAATTACTGAAGGAAGTAAAGATGAAAGTTTAGGAATATACTAGGTATATACACTAAAGAAAAAAGAAGGAGAACTGAAGAGGAGAGAAATAATCAGATGAAACGCACTATATTTTAGGAAATCAAATAAAAATATTTTACAATCTGATGTGTTTTTGCTAACCAAACAAATCATGACAACCGTTGCTATGGTATACATGTAGCTTTGCCTGTTAATATTTATATATAAGAAATTATTAATTATTAAATATAAATAAAGAAGGTTGCCTACAATAACCATTATTTTGTTTGGACTGCACAGACTGCGTGCACATGCAGCTGTACCGGGACTCGCGGGCGCGCTGGGGCGGCGCGGCCAGCAAGGCGTCGCTGTCGCTGCAGCAGTACCTGGGCTGCGAGGCCGGCTTCACGCTCGACAAGCACTCCAACACGCTGGCGCTGGTCTGCCGCGACCTGGTCGCCATTCTCGCCTTCGAGACCCGCGAGCGGCTTATACAATGGCAGGTCTGTGAAGAGGTTTCCCATTTTGGTTATGTTTGTGTATATATATTTGGTATATATGTCTTAAATATACGAGTATATACACTCTGTTCTGATAGATGTATGTTGTGCTCTCATTAGCTGTTATATAGAGCTCATATTTGCGTAAGCTATAAATGCCCACAACACTAGAAATATTTACATTCATTTGACACCTTTCTCAAATCCATTATTAAAGATTGTTGATCCTTATTAATGCTACATAGAGTTTTCAAAGGTTCTAAAATGATGACTGAGACAGGAAAGATAATTCGCGCAGCTCGAATTCTAGTTCTGACGGCGTGTGTAATGCAGGTGAAGGTGAGCAGTCACCTGGGCGAGCCGCGCCACTACCTGGTGCTGGTGGGCGGCGCGGGCGGCGCGGGCGGGCGCGCGCGGCTGCCGGCGGGCCCGGCGCGGCTGCACCTGCACGCGCGGCGGTTCGCGCTCACCGCGGGCGTGCCGCCGCGGCTGCTCGGCGTCTGGGAACTGCAGCATCTCAGGTCACCATTGACTGTTACTAATTAGAGTAGGCAGATTGAGGTCCTCGCGTATTTTATAGGTAATTCAATAAAAATTTGTCCTTAGGTAATTGGATTAGGAACTTGAGTTTTATTCAAAAGTTTTAAAGACTGCCGTGAAATTGCTCGATTTTTCCATTCACTACGCAGGGAGGAGACATTTGAGAGAAACTCCTTTATGTATTTTTGTAATGACTTCATTTTTTGTAAATCCTTAAAAGATGAGTTTCAGTCTAATTCAGAAATAAATTCCGATACAAAAGATTTTCTTTGTAGGCTAAATCTAACAAAATCCCACAAAATTTATTTACCTATTCTTTCGCACATTGCAATACCTATATGTGTTTTTATTGTTGATCAATGTTATAGAGAATTCCTTACATTAACATTGCATCATGAATGCAGGCGATATGGCGTGGTGGAGGGAAGGTTCTGCTTCGAGGGCGGCTCGCACTGCGGGAAGGGCGAGGGCCTGCACGTGCTGGTGACGGACCAGGCGCGCGAGCTGGCGCGCGACTTCAACCTCGCGTCGCAGGGACGCCTCTCGCCCAAGAGGAGGCCCTTTGCTACTAAGAAAACTGAAGGTAAGTCTGGAATTACAACAGCCTTCTTCTCTTTCCTGGCGTTGGTTTCAGTAACATACTAAATTTTTTCTAGTGATACCCAGGTTGCGCATTTTGACCATGATTTTGGAACGGGTGTGAAACGGGAATGAAATTCAGGTTTTAAGACTATGATTCTCGACACACTTTCGCAACCTGCAGGATAATGTAAACCTATATTGCTTATTTTTTTGGTTAGGGCCATACGTCCAGTTGTCTGAATATGCAAGATTCCGTACAATTTTTCCTCATCGTAAGAGCAATCTATACATTTAGAAGTAATTTTATTGTAAAGAAAAATATTTATAGTGTTTTATGACGGACGAATTCAATATCTTGTATTATATTATATAACGATAATTTTTCTTCACAGGTGGAGAGAGTCCAAAATCACATAAAACTTATAGACCTGATACACGTCTCTCTGAATTAAACACGGTGGATAATTCGTTACTGTCGGATCGTCTATACGAGGACCCTTGTGGCGAGGAAGCGGGCGCAATCTCGCCGTACTGGCCGTCAGCAGAACGAAGCACTTACCAAGACCATGGTTTGGCAGATACGGCATCCGTTAATGAAACAATAGAAGGAATGGACACTGCTCCATGGAATGCATCTGGAAATGTAACATTAGAAAGATGTATGAGTTGTATTTCGAAATTAGGAGCATTGTCGCGGTCGTCGACAGCGGCGCTTACACCCGGCGCTAAACACTTCAGTCCGGCGTGGACTATGGACGCTGTGAGTGAGAACGCGCAGCCGGAACGGATCTCAAATAGTGAGATTACACTGATTGCAGAAGATAAGACTGAGGAGCTGTGTCGATGTGTGCCGCCGCCCGACCGGCCTCCCAAACCTATTAGATTAGAATTGAATTTGAATAAAAAGCCTCCAATGCCAACGCCTGTACAGACATGTAAATGCGTACACACTCCTGCCGTCGAGAGCAGAACAAAAATAGGGCCATATGAGAACTATGATGTGCCCAAACTTGCTTCCACAGAGGTAAATATTTCACTTTTAAGGTTAGGAATTTATTGTAACTTTTTACTAAAAACATTAACATTTATTTATTTTTGTTTGTTCTCAGGTCGAAACCGAATATTACGATACGCCAAAAAGATTAAGGGAGTGTTTGGATAATGAGCTATTCAAAGTAACAAAAAGTTCTACATCCAATACTGTTATATTAAAAAAGCCATGTGGATGTCTATTAAAATTCGGTAAGAGGCCGAAAGAACCACAAGTTATAGACACAGAAGAAAATTTCCAGCCCGCAAACTGTGCGTGTCAAAAAGTGACCAACTGGGCACACAACTGGATAAAACTTCCGTACTGTAGGAAAACAACTACTACGTCGACAGATAATCTAGTTCCAAATAAAGAAAACTTGATGCCGAACTTAAGCGACAGAAACCGAAGTGCATTATATGCCACTATAGACGTCTCTCGTAAAACGAGAAAAAAGTTGCGGCCGAGCATCTCTCACGACGAGTTTATGTTAGAATCCCACAGCTTAGATCCTCACAAAGTAGAGGTCGACGAGGGCCCGTTAGCAAATTATGAAAATCTTAATTTCGCGTTGTCTTTAGAACATTACGAGAATGCGAAGGATCTTTTGCGAAGAGCCGGAGTGACACAAACTGAGTTGCATGCAATCGCAGCTAATTTAAATCCACTTTCTTATTCATTAGTAAACGGCAAGCACATATGCACAAAGTGCGGACATCTACAACCTAAAGATGATGGCGCTAGTGCTGTAGGTTGTGAAATAAAGCAGAGTAGTTCAAATGATGATTATTTAATGATGGAACCTAATTCCATAGAAAGTAATAAAATGGAACTCAATAAATCGTTACCTGCTGGATACACGCCTATGTCTCCGATAGCTGGATTCGCTTTTCACACCATGAAACATGCATCAAAGAATCCTATAAGCAGGCTATTAGAAGAAAAATCAGCAAGTAACCCAACCCTTAGTGGATCAGATGAAGTTCGACCCTCAATCGTGGGCAGTTCAAATGCTATAGATAATCATGTTCTCACAAGGGATCGTGCAGAGAGAATAGAGTACAGAAAACGCTCAAGTTCAGCGGATTCGTCACGATTCCTAGATGATGTGAAAGAGTTTGATGGTAGCGTTGGGAGTCATGGATCAACATCATCGATTGAGACTTTACGAAATATGGCTATGGATGGCGAAAGCACGTCTACACCTTGCGATTGTGCAGTCGATAATAAGCATTCTGACGCAGATAGTTCCGAAGCATCCAAAGGTCGGGGACGCGGTGCTACTCCAGCGAAGCGGTCATCATCAGTACCCGGGAAAGCTGCTGGAAATCGTGACTCGTCAAGTTCTAATGACTCTGGGGTATCGAGTTGCTCGCTGAGGCCGGGGGCTGAGTTGGCTGAGTTCGAGCTGCCGCTCACCACGGCAGCAACGCACCGGCAGTACCGCACCGCCCGCCGCGCCTGCTGCCTCCACACGACGCTCCCGAGACGCTCCAAGTCCACGGACCCGTTGCGAGAGTTTACAACATTGCAGCGAGTCCGAGTTCCAGCAAAGTCTTCTTCTGCTGAAGCTGAAGTACCAATACTAACTGTTAAACCTTTAAGAGGTAAATATAACGTTATACAAATCTTCTTATTAAGACAAAGGTGACTGATATATCAATTTGTTAGATAAGATGACGTATAAATTCCAACAGAGCGAACACCTGGGCAAAAGCTCGTATCAAAGATAAATAAAAAAAAAATATATAATTATTTTATGGATTGTCAATTTTAAATAGATTTATGTACAGAGTGTACTGAATTTTGATTTAGTTTATACTAACCTTGCTTTTTTTTGTTATTTAACAGGGGTAGTGGACACACACAGCACATCAAGCGGGACATCTGACATGTCAGACTACATCGAGACGCTGTCTATCTGCTCGTCACACTCCTCCACTGACACGCCAATCACAATGCGGTAAGTGACCCTTCCACTAACAACTTTTACGAGTATAATTGCAATAGCTTTAATTTTATTGATATTTCTGAAGTAAGGATTGTTTCATTGCATTGGTGTCTAACTAGCGTAATTTTACAGGGTGGTGCGACAAACGACAAGCACGCTAAGGCCGCGATCAGGCAAGGAGTACCAGAACATGGACGCCAGACTCACCGCAGTTTTCCGAACTCACCCAGTCTGCGAACATCTCTATACCAACCTGCCGTAGACAGGCCCTCGCCAACGTCGGATGTACGCGACATTTCTACGACGATCAGATTCCGACACTGTCTCCCGCACTATCATTTTTACTGAAGATCTGGTCAATATGTGCTTTTATGAAAATTGTGATGGATTAGACGTGTTTAAGAGAAATTGTGAATGTGATAATTTAGTCAGTGAATGAAGTGATAAATAATTACTTACTTAAAATTATCACGTCTCTAATAGAGTTATTGAGGTCTTAGTTTGAAAAATAAAAAGGGCATTTTATCTTTTCGCGGTCTTGTAGAAAGTGTAATGAAAATGAACACGTATAATACTGCTTCGGGGTCTGACATCAGGAAGCACGTTATACCTTTGGGTTATAATGTACTTAAACAGATTGCATTTCTTCGTCTATGTAGATGAATAAGGAAAAATGTTCGCTTCATTAATTTGGAAGATACTTGTTTGAGAGCATTGAAAGGTTAGTGAAGTGGTTAATGTTAAGGTATTATTATCATTCCGGTTACGTTGATATCATTCCATCATGTCCATCCTCCACTCGTCAATGATATCATCGATACAGATAACAGTGCCGGTGCGAGTAAAGTTGGGCAAATGGTAGTCAGAATGCTGTAAGTACTCAGCGGTGTCGCCCACTAGCGCCGCCCGTCGCTGTCCGAGTTGCGTTCGTCGCGTGTAATCCGTCCACGACTGTCGCAGCGCTGTCTCCTTCATTTAATTATTTCTCTGTCTGTCTCCAATTCAATGCATTTGTTTTTTATAAAAAGTCTTTAGGAACATATAAATATAATTTGTACAAAAATTTATCCATAATTTTTGTACAAATTCAAAATTGTTCATCTTTTAATACAACTTTATAAAATTGGCATAAATAATGAAAGGAACTTTATTATTGAAAAACAAATGCATTTGACACTTAACAGTAAAAATTTATTGATACTATTTGGTCTTCTGTTTTTCTTTATTAAATAATTATAAAAATTGTGATCACGAATTGTCATAGCACCTTCTGTGAATGTCAGCTGTGTACTAAGCCCGCTTGTAGACTCGGCAGATCGGAAACATAAACGAATTATGAAACAGGTAAACCTTACGAGTATAATCGATTCTATTCCATGTATTACAATCAACGTTACTAGTCTAAGAACAGCCAAATATTGTATCATAAATACTTTCTAGTCATTTTTACTCAACTTGGTAATAAAATGTTTGAAAAACCAGTGTACTTAAAATCAAGTTATGGATTGTGCTACATACTATTAAAATAATAAATTATAAACATTCGCCAAAGAATTGAAATTAGTCAACAGTTTCATTGTAAATATTACTCAATATGATAACTTAGATAATAATGATTGTACATTTGTATTGAAGTAACGTAAATATTATATAATTATAACTTAGAATTCGCTCTCTACAACGACTCTATTGTATCTCTACTTTGTTACGACGATGTAATATTTTGATATTCGGAGTTTATCTGATCGTGTCTGAAGTTCCCTACTGTAGTCTAATGTGGCGAGCTCTCGCCCGAAATCTCATATAGCAATAATACGAGTGAGGAGAGCTACAGAGGTGATCCAGTGTATGATAGGGTAACGTGTATGTGTCGTAGTACTCGTAATTAGTGGGCTCGGGCGCGCTCGGGAGCGCTCGGGCGCGCTCGGGCGCTCCGTGTGGATCGCTTCAGCGTGTGTGATTGAACCTGTGACCCGTGAGCTGAGCGTACAGGTGCAATCGTGCGCGCTCGAGCGCCACGGGGCCGAAGACTGGACTGTAAGCAGGTTGTTTAGAGAAACCGACGCTAGAATGAATTTATATAAACTAACGTTAATAAACTTGAATTTCTGAATAAAAAATTGAATCAACACAAGCTTTTTTCTTTTATTCTGCACCTAATTAACGATGTGCCCGCGAAGACGGATAGTCTGGAAGCAAAGTCGTAAGATGAGCCCCGTAATTATGTCGTCACGAAAAATTCCTTAACTTTTATCTTGTCTCGTCCGGACAAAGAAGAATTGGCTTTAGAAGTGATGAGACTCGCCGCCTTGTCTTAATTAGTGGCGCGTGACCTGGCCTGATTGGTTTTGCAATAACTTTGTTTAAAACATAATGCAAATTTTGATTCACTAACTACTGAACACCGGAAATCTCCATATTATGAAAGAGTTTGCTCAAGATTTTGAAGGTTTTCAGCACGAGCATATTTTAAATTCTTGTAGAAGTTTAAAACAGACAATAATTTGGCACCACACGCAAGATCTTAGCGTCATTTCATATACATATATGACTCATTTTATGATAAGAAAATTTAAGATCAAGTTCTTAAGATAGCCGTCGCGCCATAAATATCGATAAGCTGCATCGATATTGTCGCCATAGGCCCCGAGTGGAAGGGAACAATGCCCAGAGCGTGGCGTTATTTAATCACATCACTATCTCAGGTCACGCCCTCGTGCGCGGTCTCCATAGATTAATAAATATTGTAATAATCAAGGCGGATTTAGATAAATAAGTCTCAAAATTACGTAAGTATACGCATATATTGAGATCATATCGTAAGCCTACCAGTAATTTTTACTACATTAAAATAGATAAACGCGCTCAAATCATAATCCGCTAAGTCGTTTTTAATAAGACTGTTTAGTCAGGTGCGAGATATTATATCAGTACTTAATCTCTCTCAAGTAGCGGAGCGATAAAACCGGTGAAGAGTGTTTAAACCGAGAGTCGATGGTGATTGGAGATTAAGAGGCAATTACAGTTTTTACGAGTACATCAGGCGGCGCGGGGAGCGGGCGGGGCGCGGAGCGGGGCCGCAGATACATTAACTGCTGTTAATGTGACGCCGGCGCCGGGCTCAAACATAAAAACTCCCGACAGAACTTCTTTCATACTTAATTCTACTGCAGGGTTCATATTTACAGATGAATCTAAACTTTTCCCTAACAGTAAAGTAAACCCATTGATGGCTTGAAGAAAATCAACAAAATAAAGACAGTTTGCCTCTGAACCATAGAGTTGTGTAAGATTTTCCGTCAGTTCTTGGTGAAAAACTGTTATTTTAGACTTTTAACTGGAAGTAAGGGTTAATCCTTTACTTAGAAAGATTTTTACAAAATTTCCTCGAAACCAGAAAACAGGGAATTAACGTTAAGCGGGAAAGCTACCGAAAAAGGTTCCGAATTTAATGGCCACGATTTAAAGATTATCCTTTGACTTGTGTTGTCTACGAACGGATGAATTTAACGATTTATAAATACTAAACAGCGCCCGCGGCTCCCATCGCAAAACTAAAAGAAAACGGAAAACTTCCACTCACGTTGCGATTTTCGGGAAACTCTCCCTTAGTGCACCCCTAGATCACATAAGGAGTTTATCTACATGCCAAATCACTAGACCCAGCTGGTGGCTGTGCGTAGTCTGTAGATCAGAGATTCAGTCGATTACTATTACAGTTTTATATATATTGGCATATACACTTAGTATTCTTATTTTAGGCGATAGGCTAGCAACCAGTCCGTCTATCTGAACCGAAATCGATTGCATCATTAAATCATCTAGCTGAACGTGGCCTTTCAGTCTTTTCGATGCCGTTAGTTCTGTCTCCCCTGTAAGGAAAAAGACGTGAATATGTATTGAATAGCAGAACGTTTATATATGGCTTAAACACAGATAGGGAAACCTCAAGCCCCGCTGTGTGTTGACTGCAGCGGTCGTGACAAAATATTAGACGTGGGCGCGTTCAGCTCTAAAACGAACTAGATACTACGATATGATAGTCTTTTTGCTTATTAATCAATCTCAATAGGAATGTAAACAATATTCATGTATATAACAACGATTTCTATGGTTATATCGGTACTTTGTAGTCAAATGAGTGTAGCAACGATATCGCATCAGCAGACTGGTAGCCCTCCACCGACACAAGCTCAGCTCGCATCGTAACAGCAACGATAATGTTTTATCGGCCATAAAGCAGCTCATCTCATCGTAATGATAACAAGAAAGATATAGCTTCGGACTCTTCACCTCATAAACAGATTCAGATTGTGTAACAACATAATGTAATAATAACTTTGACTTTCAATTACGGGAGAGTGAAAACATCACATTAGATATATATGGTATCGTTTAGCAGCTAAATTGTTAAAATAGCTGTTTAAACTCGTACATTACCTAGAAAATTTAATTCACTAGTTGACTGCGTGTCGTATATATAAAGTGGATGTTATTTTCAAACATACGACCGATAGTCATGTAGTTCAACGACGATGTTCATACTATGACCATACTATGACTATGGATTTGCCAAAACCTTGTACTATCAATCGAAATGCCCTTACCCACGAGTGACTTGTTATCTCGATGTATAAAGTGAAGCCGAAGGCGCAGGTCGCAAATAAAAGTGGATGCAAATGTTGCAGACGATGGCTGCTGGCGGCAGCTGCGGCGGGAATAACAATCGGGATTGATTTATGTCGGCCGCCGCACCTGAGGGAATCCGCTAAACTGAGGGGGACTTCGCATTCATTGGCAGTCTGCTTGCAAGCTTGAATTAGGTAGATTTGATAAGACTCGGCCGCTGTCTCGATTAGGGAAGTTTGCTGCAGCAGCTTGTCTTGAGAATAATAATATATTATTACTAGCTTTTACCCGCAGATTTGCCCGTTTGCGAATGTAATGCCATCAATAGGCGTTAAACAAAAGAATACAGTTTTTCGCAAATCATACGAGAACTTTAGTTTTAACCAGAAAAATACCCTATGTCCTTCATCAGATCCCTAATTATATATGCGCAAAATTTTAAGAGATTGGTTCAGAAGATAATGCACGCAGAGATAACAAACAAACTTACTTTCGCATTAATAACATTAGTTAAGAACGTTTTTATCCTGGAATAAGTTAAGCGGGTGAGGGCGCCGGGAACAGAGCAAGGTGAGAAATAAAACGATGTAATCGATAATTTCAAATGATATGTCAATGCAATCGTAAACAATAAAGCTGGCAGAAATGCTTGTAGATATTTAAAAAACGATAACGATAACAGGACTTACATACTCGTAATAGCATAAAAAAAGCAAATCGTATAATCACATAAAATTGTAATTTGTGTCAATTTGCCATCGAGATAATGGCTTCATGTCCATAAAAACCCCATAACAATGTGACAGATTTGTGCCCGCATAATGTTTCTATTCTGCTGTATCTCGACCAATACCGGGAGACATATAGTCTCCTGTGACAATACAATTAAGCCAAAATACGAGACAGTTATGCTCGTTACGTCCACTCGAGGGTTGAAGCGGCGAAGTATTTGGGACCTTGTGCCGTCGCCACAGGAGCCAGGTGTCTCCTGCAGCACCCTCGGCCGCCGCGCACACCGGCGGCATACTAACGCGGCTCGGAGTGCACGGAGCGGTGTAATTAATGCCGGTAAATGAGGAAGAGGAGCTCTGATGAATATTTAGATTTATTGACACGCACACGCGCGCCGCGGGATGAATCGGATGCTCTCTTTGAATAAATTACCTGTTTTTATCTTAATTCGCGTCGGGCCCATGTGCTCGTAATTGCGCGTCGACGGCTTCAATTAGCCCGGCCTCCGTTCCTCGTCAAATTTTGGACCGAAAGGATAAATTGATGGCGAGTAATCCGCGCTCGATCACATTTATGTTGTTACATTGTAATTACACTGTGTAGTGTGAGCAGCCATTTACTGGAACTGATGGAAAGGCAGTACCTACGAATATTCCAGTAAAAAGAATGCTATCAAAAACATCCTGTAAAAAAACCCAAGTCTCGCAGCTCAGTCTTTCTAAATAGTTGTGAGATCCATGTAATACCAAGTCCGTTAATCTATTTAGTCTCTACTTAAAGGACCTTCTTCCGTCTTAAGTTATTACGTAAGCTATTATAATATTAAGATTTTTTTACGTTTCAAACAAAATGATCGATCGACAGAAAGAGATATTGAAAGGCATATTGATTGTAATAAACAAAGTTAAAGCAACATTGCATACCTGTATTTTACTATTTATATTTTCTCTATAGGAAACATTTCATCAGCGAAGTTCGTACGAGTAAGTGTGGGGACAATACAAGGGAACGACTAATTTCTCCGCCGTAATATCTTTCGTTCAAAGCTTTTGAAGTCAAGCATTTAAGAGGACCCTCCCAATTCCCTTGCCGGCAGTTATTCTCACCTTGGTAATGGATCGTAGTTTGTTTACAAATATCTGTAAATTTAGAAACTTGAAAGTAATGTACGAGTTGTTTCGTTTATTTTAATAATCCTGTAAATAGCAGTTAGTTATATTATGTAAGTAAAAAATGATTTTTGGTGATTACTAATTGGTCTTCAATTAGTTCAAATACTAATGCAGATTAACTAAACACGTAGTCATTGCCTCTCCCTTCTTTTTCTATTAATTTTGACTAAGTTTTCCTTCGATTATAGTACACACAACGAGCTTGCATTGAGAGTATTTGTGTGAAGCGAAAAAAGTATACAATGAAACAAATGGTGACAAGTGGAATACATACTCATTGCCCGCCCCACCAGACAGAGGCTTGATTTTATATGTGTACAATAATGCAAGCTTTGCTAGAACTATCAGATTCCCGCGCGGGCGCGGTGCCACGCAAAAGCTAGTTTCAGCACATTACGAGTATATTAAAAGTTTGCTCTGACGACTAAGCTGTGGTGTTTACTTTTATTCCATTTTCGGGTGTTCGCAGCTGCTCGGCTGCATATTGCCCGCAGGTGAATGAAGAGGCTGGCTTTGTCTCGCCTCATATTGCCGCTCCAACTAAGCCCATATTAAAAACGTAATCCCTCTTCACCCCCGCTCTTTGGCACAAAATAAAATTGAAACAAAAGCATTGGTTGCAATGTTTGGATGCCGAAATAAGACCTGATCTTTTTTGTTTTACTTATTATTACTTCATAAATTAATATTAGAAAGGTTTAATATTCATACCTTTGCCAATATTTCTCTATTTTTGTGTCTTATAAGGTTACGTTTAGGCAAGCAATGTAGATAAATAAAATCATGTAAATAAATTTTAAATTTTAACAAGATTTCAGTATTTGATATAAATCTTTGGGTGCGGACTACGGAGCGATAAAATTCTCAGAAAGCTTTCTTTCTATACACTCTTTACTTTATACACTGTACGATTTAATGAGTTTTTGTGACAAAAGAAATTAGATCCTTGTGCTTTACCGACGCTACGCAACGATTAAAGCCGCTGGTATGAAGTTGTTCTCAAATTAATTGCCGTGAATATATGTAGTTAGATATCGTCGGGGATAGTGCAAATCCGCGAATCTACCATACGTAAAAGGTGCGTATCTGCAATAGATCCAGTTTTACAGGGGAAGGTTAAAACTTAATAACTTTATTACTTCAATTAATTTTAAGCTCATTTTTTCACAAAAAGTAATTAGTAATGTGTTCTATCTCTTGGTCGAAATGAACTAGTTTCAAGTCGGTGACAGCCTATCAAGATTTTGCGTGAATTTCCCGCGAAAACTTAAAATGGCTACATTTGTCATATCCGCGGAATTATCCAATGCTAGTTACGCGGATTTGAACTATCCCCGACGATATACTAGTGAGCATAGTACGGAGTCTGCAATTTCAGAAGAGCCGAACAACACAAAAGTTCTCAAATAAATTGGGATAAACGAAAGGCGAGTCCCGGGGGGCTCATCCGGGATTCTGATCAAGCAGTCCCGGTGTTCCCGAGCCACTTATGAGCCGCGTGTGCCCGGGTGCGTACGGAACTAGTTCACATGTACATATATACATTATACAACTATAAGATCGTTGATTGATGTGAAAAATCAGCGCAGTGGATATTTGTTTAGTATATTTTTAATTAGAACATTATGCTGCAGTGCAGTTTATTCGCGTTTTTTGCACTGACGCTTTGGAAGCAGCAGTAAACTCAGTTTTAAGTAATTTATTTAATGTCAACCAATCTTGTAAAACCAATAGATATAGCAATTATTAAGTGCTGTTTGAAATGTCCCATAATAATGGATAAAAATTTTGAATCTGATTATTTTAACCGTAGATATTTAATTTATTTATAGATAACACGACATAATTTAAAACAAAGCATTAGACAATATAAATAATATAAATAAAATAAATATATCCGGGACAAATTACACTGATTGAGTTAGCCTCGAAGTAAGTTCGAAACTTGTGTTACGAGATACTAACTCAACGGTACTATATTTTATAATAAATACTTATATAGATAAACATCCAAGACCCAGGCCAATCAGAAGAAGTTCTTTTCTCATCATGCCCTGACCGGGATTCGAACCCGGGACCTCCGGTGTCGCAGACAAGCGTACTACCGCTGAGCCACAGAGGCCGTCAAATATGTTACTAATACATATAAATTTCCGCGCATTATGCGATTCACGGCATTGTTTGTTATGAATATGGAGCGAAAGAGGTATGCAGGACTCAATGACTTTTTTATTTGTTCTTCAGGAATTTTACAAAGACAGGCGTTCACAGGTGTTTATCACGGTAGATGGATAATTCCGGAATAGAAAAGTTAAATTGCAGCCGGCATACTTACAGGGGAAACATGAATAAGTATTTTTAAATGTGTTGTGTCACCACGTTCGTTATTCGTTACTGAGTGACTGATGGAATAACTGACAATGCACAGCTAGAACTGCTGGCTCTAGAAACTTGAAATTTGCCACGTAAGTTCCATATAATGGTCCGTGAACTCATAAAAGAATTCTATATAATGTTTTCCGTAATCATAAATCAAAACAGACTGTATCGAAATATCCAACAAAATGATCCTCCAAAAACAGTGAATTTTCTGAAAATTATAAAAAGCCTTCCCGTATATTCCTTATAAGATTAGGCGGTACACTAAGATAGATAGGATTTTCCGAATTCCCACGCGATCAAAAAGTTATTTTTCTATTTACGCGAGCGCAGTTAGAAGAAACTTATTTAGTTTACACTACATTCTTACTATGGATATATTGATAGTGCTAGAGATTGACAGTATAATCCTTCCCAGCAGTTCCCGGCCCGTCCCGCCGACCGGGGCGCGTCCCGTCCGGCCCCGGTGACAAAGCTTTAAGCTCAAAGCTCAGAAGAATACATTAGCGCTCGTTAGGTCGAGAGGCGCGAGACTGCACGAGTAGGGCTCACAACTGTCGGGAAACTTCTTTGAAACAACTTGTTACTTTGTACAAGCGAAGGTTATCTAGCTGTTAAAGGGTTAATCTTTGAAATCATGACTCTGATTTATGACTAGTACTAGGCTTTATTTCGAGTAGTCAAAATAGGCCTTACTTTGAGTATTCTTACTATCTCAATCTTGCATATTTTTTAGATTTAGCCTCTGTTAACAGTAAGGCTCGTCAAAGTAATGAAAAAAATTGTGAACAAATTTGTTTACGGTTGAAATAAGAGAAAAAAAGCAGGCGCTAAATTAATGTCCATTAATGTGTATTCGAGATTCGAAGACCGCGAGCGGTAACCGTAATCTGCGGCCACATCTACAGGGTTTCAACTAATCTGCCATCTTGGAGTCGTTCCGAGGAATCCGGACGCTGGAGCTGAGGCTGTCAGGGGAGGGGAGAGGTAATTAATTTAATTGAGTTCCGCTTTGATCTGACAAGGTCGGTGTATCGTGTCGCTGTGATCACGACATTAGCAGGATTAAACTGAGCCGCTTATTTTAATTTCATCATCGATTTTTTAATAGTGAGCCAGCCTCATTTGCCGGCAGGCAGCATTGATAAGAGATACTTTATGTAACATTACAGACTTGATGTAAAAATTTGAAAATTACTGTGTCATTATGATGGTGTAAATCTAAGTGTAAAATTGATAACAATTTTTAAATCATATTTTACTGTTCTGTTACTGGAGGTTTTTGTATTTATTTTATTATTCTGGATATTTTTATTTCTTGGATAAATTCAAAGTACCGTGTACCAATCTAATCTGTACCTGATGAAAAAAATATATTTCTTTGTCTTTAGATATAAGTATTATTTCGTTTGAAGCAAACTTTACTACGTGGGCTAGCACGTCACTCAAAGTAGGGAACAACATATTATATAGAAGTTTAGCTGGAAACCCGGTGTGTGGGCGACCGCCGTCCGTCACACGCAGTCGTGACATGCCCGCTCGCAGGGAGACGTGGCTGCGGGCGATCCGAGAATCCGCTCAGAAATAAACTACTTCACAACTCTGTAATGTAAACCTTGGTTTACTACTTCTTAAGAATGAGTAACCTATGTTAATACCTATTTATTTCAAGTTGCATAGTTAGTTTTTAAAGAAGCTCATTTATACAACACATCACTTTCACGAGAACTCTAAGTACATTAAGTATTTCCTTATTTTCTTACTCAAGAATACTTACTTCTAAAAAATAGGAACGTGTTAGTGAACATGAGAGAGAGGGTTCGACTCTAATGTAGTTGGATACTTTACGTTGAGAAAACCTAGTTTATGAGATCTTTGTAAAATCAGCGAATATTAGCAATAGATGTATTATTTTGTTAGTGTCTCTCCGGTTATTCCCATAAACAATTTTTATGACTTTTGATTGACTACATTTACACTTAACTAGTTTGATTATAAAAATAAAAAAACGACTGGAGTGCGAACGGGGCATTTTCCACTCTTCGCTAGAAGCGGATTGTTACATCGGCTTCGCTTTGCCTGCCCATAAAAGTTTGACTTGAGGATTTTCAACGCATACAGTTGATGCTCGAAATCGGAGAGTAGTAGACCAGCGGCGTGCCGTGCGTCCGGCGCGGGCCGGTAACGACTGCCGGTTCCGGCCGGTCGCCGGCTGCCGGAACCGCGCGCTCGGTTATGGCCTTCCAAATGCGAGTTTTTATTATGTTTAGAAGTCCCGCGCGACGCGTGACTCATCCCGGGTAATTGCCCGACGATTTTAATGTCACTTTCTGGTTAGCTAAATGTGAGCGTTTGTTATTCGTTTTGAAATTTAGAGTTTTATCGACATGATCACTTTGAACAAGATTTTGTGGCGAACAGAAGAGTGTTTTCCCTGCAGAGTGTATTGGAAAAGAGTGATAGTTTAGGCTAACTAAAAATTGTGGATGAAGGTAGATGGATTAAAGATGCATTTAAGTGAAAATTCTATTATCCATACATTTTGCTATTGTATTAACTTGAAACATACTCCGTTTCACAACAGATTACTGTGGAGCTTGAAGCTGTAAAGAAGAAAACAACGTAATTTAAATTCAAAGCAACGATTTGGTAAAGTTACATACGCTTGTGATAATCCGGGCGCGAGGTTGCCGCGCGAGGTATCGCGAGCCGCCATCGCCGAGATAGCGACTTGGGATAACACGAGCAAAAAGTACCAGTTTGAGTCAACTTTGCATGGAAGAGCTCCGTATACATATTAATATATTCTTATGTTCTGGGCATGATAAAGAGTATGAGTGATGAGTTATGAAATAAGGCATACATATAACCACGTCTTTATACAAATCCAGCAGTCTCGAATAGACTAAAAGTCTCGTCGTAGATGTTTTGAACGCCTGAATCGGAATTCAGATAGCCTGCAAAGTCTCAAAAAAGAATCCCAATCTTTTCCTTGTTTGACTTTAACAATCTGCATGGCGGAGAAGCAGCTGGAATCCGTAATTTATCTTCTAGCTCTAGAAGAATGCCCCTTTTCCTTTAGTCAACTTTCATGATAAAAATGGACTGGACTGTTTTAAAAAACTGTTTTAAAAAGTCAGAAGAATGGGAAATGCAAATCTCATATGTCTTCCTTCATGTACAAAACACCGCATTATTTGAAAATCTTTATTTAAACTTCTGTAACCCTAAAACGCCCGTGAGCGAGCCCGGGGCGCGGCGGGCGGCGCTGAATATTAATGCGGCGCGCGAGTGACGCGTTCTATGAATACCACAATTGAAATTATTCGGAGCGCCACTCGCTGCCCAGACCCGCGCGGCAGCCGGCTGCCCCGCCAGATGGTTAGCGGTCGCACTGTATAATGTTTTTCAGTAGTGTTCTAGTGGTTTATTGTAAAGCGTTTCCACAAACTAGCTTTTGTCCGGTTTGGGAATATTAGTTTGTTGCAAATCGCAGAAATGGTACTTTTTCTGAGTTGACAGGAACTTTATGTCATTCTTCACTCTTCTAAGCATGAATGCATACATTTCAAGAATATATTTGATAAACTAATTTTGGCATATGAATTGTTATATTATTTGAGTACTGTCAATAATCTAGACGTTCAGGCCTTTGATTCTATCAAGAGTTTGAGAAATTAAGTAGATTCTGAAATTATATTCTCTAATCTCACTAATGAAAGCGAGCATCTTATTCGTGCAGCCTTATAGCTAAATAATGTTAATATCACCCGCTAGAATATTTGACCTAATTTAATATTAGCTGGAGTGAAGCCCGGGCAGTATTCAGAGAACAGAAGAATGAACAAAATGACTCTCTGTAGCACGCTGCCGACAAAACAAAGAGCGCTGGTAATTTCGGTGCTTGAGTAAAAAGTATCCCGTTAGTGCATCTCATGTCACAAAGCGAGTGCCGGCGACTGTCGTAAACATGTTCCAATGTGTGGGTGTGTAAGAAAGGCCTACCCGGTAAAGGCTTGCTTTGTAAAGGAGTAACTTTTTATCTTGAAATGTAGGCGAAACCTCTCCGACTATTTTCAAATCCACTGAAATGGGATAAAGACAATTATCACTAAGTATTTGATGATTTCAGTTGGCGATGGGATTAGAGTATGTGAGTATTCTTGGGTCAAAATTTCGAAGAATAACAACTAGAACAAGTGGTGAGAGAAACAGTAGAAAACAAGAATATGACAGGAGTTTGAAGGATAAGAATTGATTTGACAAGTACATAAACATACGTAGTTATATTAATTCAAAAGATAGATATAATTGCTAAAGTATAAATCCACTCCCGAATTAATTGGAGCGTTAGGCAAACTTGGCGATTTGTCCTAATTCGGGGAGTACATGAAAGCCGGAGATAATGGCGCGATCGGCTGCTGCAGTTGACGCGCGATTATAGTTCGGCGCCGCTAATTACCGGGAAATTAGTCGCGTCGCCCGTCCCCGGCGGGGCCGTGGACATGTGCCGCGACAGACTACATAGTGTTCCATTGTTAGTTAGGAAGCAACAAGCTTGTCTCATAATAAATTACTTTAAGAAACTTTCAATTATTTGCTACAAGCTTATAAGCGTTATGATAAAGGCCACGATCTGCTGTATGGCGTAAGATGGAATTGAGCAATCAGTGTCAGGTTGCTAACGCATGGTCTACAAGGATAATCCCAAGTTTTTTATATATTCTCTTAGTCGCCTTTTACGACATTCATGAAAAGAATTTGGAATTCAAGAAAGAATCGTTCGTTTTTCTTTTAAGTATTTTCAAACGGAATATACTTGCAAATTATTAGCTGTATAAGTAATTTCTGCATTTTTCCACTGTCTGTGCAATGTAAGTCTAGGGCGTCCGTTCGTCTTGTACAACAGTTTGCTTAGCGATAACTAGCTGAGCGAGTAGTTGCACATTACTTCGGCGAGTTATTGCTGAGGCACGATCGCGAGCGGAGGTCTTACAGAAATAAGGCGGAAAATCAAAATTTGTTCAATGAAGTCTTAAAGAGAAATAGTTGGCAAATTCAAATAATTATATACACCGAGAACAAGAACTGTTTTTCATTATATGTACGACTTATCATAAAAGAGAATAGTACCATGACTGCATAAATGTTGTGTTCTTTTTCGTCTTTCTATAAACAAGAAGTTTAGTTATTAAATATCTCACTTGATTTAGTCGATCGATTTATTTTAATTATGCCAAAGTAACGTTGTCTGTAGTAGCCAATAAAATTTAGAAACATACTACATCGTAGAGTCTTATTTGAATTGTTCAAGTTCCACAATTTCGGAAAGACACACAGCCACATCGCCCTCTTTACCAGCGGTCACTTCGTCACATAACACTTAGAACAAATGCAAATGTGTCTCCAGTAAGCCAGCGACAATGCGGCCTCATCGGGCGAAGTGGTCAGCGGCGGTAATGGCCGACGACGGACGGGCGCAGAATCGCCCGCGTAACGGCCGGCTTTCCTGTAATGGGATCACCCTGTTTATGCGGGGTTCGTAGCTAGCTTCGTTTAAGCTTTAGGTTATAGTAACAAGTGCTGGTAAGGTTAATTTGTAAGAAGGTGATGAGTCGGAATATAAGAACGAGAAGTCTCGCTTATTACCTTTATTTTGAAAAACAAAAAGATCATTCATAAATTTCATAAACAAATTCCTAAGAAAGTTTATATAAAATTCATGCAGGAGCGCTTAATAATCAATCTTCAATTAAACAAAAGTACTCAAAATATTGAGATTAAAATTATTTTGATCGTTACCCTAGTAAATCCCAAAAAACAATGACCTTATTCAGTCTTGTCTCGAGCTGAAATAAAAATAAAAATGTTTAATTGCTCCGCAGACTCGGCAGTAAAAGGGAAACATCTCCATTAACGTTCTCTCGCGTTCCACTAACTATTTGACCTTAATGTACACGCGCTTGAAATCAATCGGACAGGCTAGTGCTGTCCCGCTCCTGCTCGCCTCGCCCGCGTCTTGATCGCGCCTCGCCTCGCCTCGCTGCCTCGAGAATTAAAAACTTCGCAAAGTGGCCGCATACAGATAACAGCGGGATCCTTCCGAGGTAATCGCGAGTATGCGGGAAGGGGAGGGGAAGAGTATACAAACTACAAAGTATATAGAAGAAACGATTCTTGAATCATAAGTGTTGTTAGATAATGTGAGCAGGAATAAAATATACATTATATCTACATATGATATTAGGTAATAGCATAATTAGTTAACATGGTGGACTTACTAGAATATAGTGTTCAGCGCGACACAATACACGTTGGAAGAAAGCGATTTAGGCCTACTTAGATTTCTATGGCTACAATAAATTTAATCTTAATAAGTAATAGTTCCGAAAATATGTCATAGAGTTTACTCATCCTTATAAGTATCTGTAACATCTGTAAGTTGTACTGGAGAGCCGAAAGTTTGTGCTCCAGATCAAAGGCTTTTGTCTGTGGATTAACGAGTCGGGGATAAATTATTTGGGCGGCCGCGGCTGCGTGCGGCGACGGCGCCACGACTTTAGACATTTTCTGGAAATAAAATGAGAAATAATGGGTCATTACAACTTCCATCTTAGGTTCAGTTGATAAGTTAATATTTAATGAATAACTGACTTTAAATCTCCCTGTTGAGTTATACTAAGCCAATTATTATTCCAAACTAAAAATAGTGCCATCTTAAGATCAAAACAAGTAGATTTACATACTTTTAAGTATCATAATGAATTAAGTCCTAGCTAGCAATTAAGTTGACTTCATTATCGTCATATTTTTGCAAGCAAAATTATACAGTAAGTATTAGTATAGTAGCGTAATGTTATGTAGAAAGAAGTATGAAGGGATCAAGTTAGTGGGAAGATGTATTCTCTGCCTACCCCTCTGGAAAAGGCGTGAGTTTATGTTTGTATGTATGTTAACTTGACAATAAAATTGAAAGGAAAGTAATAAACTTTATTGTCAGCAGACAAAGGTATTACAAAGAAGACAATTTGAGGTCGCGGCGAGGTCGGCAGTTGGATTGTGGCTGTCGACAATTTGCGGCCACAAAGCCGACGGGCGCGAGGCGAGGCGAGGCAAGACGATGCGAGGCAGAACGAGGCGCTCTCAAAGACGTCACTTATCTAAGTCTACTCACTAGAGAAGAAACATTGTAGAGTTTAAGCTCTTTCGGCACTGTAAGCGGTACTTTCTCAGTGAAATGTGAATATCTAATTGTATTTTTTTAAGTTTCTAACCTCTTCAAAAATCACCAATATTCCCAAAAGGTTTAGTCGTCTAAATTAAGTAAAAATATTTTTTCTGAGCAGGCAGAAAGTATTCTGAGTTGTGCATATTTGCGACATGTTCAAAATGTGAATGACGAAGCTTGGGCTCCAAATTGAATGTACTCTGTGCTGTTGCACTCGTTGTACGGCACCGCACTTACAAAAGGATGAAGATTTGTTTTATTTGACAGCGAAACCAATTTTGATAGCCAATTTGTAGTTCCCAATTCTTATATGAAATCTTAAGTACCTGATAGAAGACATTTTACTACTGTTTGATTTAAAATCGGTTTTCATTATAATGATAAATCTGTTTGGTTCAAGTTCTATCAAAATAAATAAAGAAACTCCAAGAGGCGTCCGAGGAAGTAACTGAGATTAACATTAAAGGAAGAAGAAACATAGATAATAAAACCAAATTAAAGTACAATACACATTGCGATGGTGGCACAGAGCACAGCCGCCCGTCCAACTTGGGCAATTATCTCGCTCAAATATTGACCCGCGGCTCCGGTAATCTATTCATGGCGCCGTTTGTCGTCTAAGCAGGGACTCCACTTCGGGATTGTGCGTAAAATTTGCAATTGCGTATACGAAAACTTGGTATATAGTTAATTTCTGTAAAACATGCGCAACTTTTATTAGATTAAGATTTAAAAACTTAAACTACAAGTTTTTATTTGAACGCAATGCAAATTGCATACAAAGAAATAAAATGGTTGTTAAAAAAATATTTATTGATTTCAAAGCGGTGCGCTGCCATGCACTTCAATACTTTATTTCTTTTAAATCGCTACATATAATGAAGTAATGTCCACCTATTTTCTTTTTCTGTATTTGCCCTAATCTCGGAATGTTGTAAACGGATTTTGTTCCTGTTTAATATGCTGGAAAGAGAGTTTTCTAAGGAACGAATATCTATAAAAACTGTGCCAAGCCGGGCCAGGTTGTGAAATAATGAAAGAACTGTACTTGTGAATATGAATCAAATAATGACGGCCTCTTTGGCTCAGCGGCAGTACGCTTGTCTGTGACACCGGAGGTCCCGGGTTCGAATCCCGGTCAGGGCATAATGAAAAAAGAACTTTTTCTGATTGGCTTGGGTCTTGGATATTTATCTATATAAGTATTTATTATAAAATATAGTATCGTTGAGTTAGTATCTCGTAACACAAGTTTCGAACTTACTTCGAGGCTAACTCAATCAGTGTAAATTGTCCCGTATATATTTATTTATTTATATTTATATATGATTTCGTCAATATCTTAATCATTTGTAGTTTCTATACGATAAAGATAATTCCATTACAGAATAATCACTCCCGAGCGAAATTAAAAAATCGTGACCCGGAACGTTTCGTGGTACACTTTACATTCGACGGCGCCGCTAGATTAGCCTTTTTGTCAAGAGTTTGCTAACTTCGATTCGAATTGTTGTCGAGTTTAAATAAACAGAATGAGCCAGCGAAACCACTCGGAGCCCTCAGGGCGCAGGTTTAATGGCTGTTGTTGGGGCTCATAAATAGTGTTCGTGAATACGCTACCCGTGTTGTGTTGTAAAACTATTAAATATATGTTGTTCAATATCATGTAGTTACGATTTAAATGGTCCTTGTGTGTTTGATGGTCTCATTAAACGAATGTGGTTGGCCAAATTTATGTTCATTATAACCGACATGAAACTATATGTTACGTTTGTTTGTATACAATTTATTGTTAAATGTATAATGGTTTTCTGTTACAATGTAGTATCGATTTATTTCTGAAAGGTATTTCGATGTACAACAAAAAACAACAGTAAAGTTTTTAATAGCGCGTAAAAGATGTCTAACACTCATTGAGAGTCAGTGAAGTGTGAAATCTTTACAAGTTTTAATTGCCGTCTCGAAACTAAGACGCGTTTGAAGCATTCCTTCATGAGGATAATCGGAGCTCCTTTGTTCCGACAGCAATTAAAATATTTCAGTTCATTTGCCGGACGAGCCAGGCGCGGCTAGTGGCGATGTCCGGATGTATCTAACGACAATGTTTAATCAATGTTTTAGGAATAAAATGTTCTTTTGGCTAAGAATGTTGTTCGCGTGGAATCCCTTTGTTAACACCTAAGGCTTTAGGTGTTAACTCAAGTTCACTATAGCTTTACCATATCGAATTGCCTGTCTGTCCTTCTATTCACAACATATATTCACATGTTAGACGCGCCGGCAAGGTATTGTTATGGTTAAATGATTTTATAATAAAAAACTATAAGCTTCTGCATCGCTGAAGCCTTGCAATTGCATATTTCCGTCCGACGAAGTCAAAAATTGCACCCGTCGGAGTCAAATGTTATCGGGTAATTGGCGCAATGAGTTGTTACTGAAAACATTGCCTCGGAAATTAAACATTCGTCATTTGTGACCCCCCCCCCCCCTCAGCCCCCCCCTCCCGGCGGCCGGCGGAGCCCGGGGCGCCTGCCTTACCGGCTAATTGGTTTACAACCATCATTTAAAGGCAAAATTTATTGCATCGCATATTTGTAATCTCAAATTATTTTCACGTTGAATGATATTGTTTGAGTTTTAAAATTATTAACTTGATCTCTGAAATAACGTGACATCAGGCGGCCTCGCACCTCATTTAAATTCTTTCGACGCCACTCTCTAAAATGCACCGCGTCGAATTAAAACTACACAGGAAGCAATTTGTGCTCGATTACCTAACTAAATAACAGTTAGAACAACATTTTATATCTACACTGTGCAACAGAACACTGAATTATTAATATTGGTGTGCAACACAAATTTCGTATACAGAGTCAGTGTGCATTTTGTCTTCTTTATGCTCACAACTAAAGAGTTAATATACCTATTGCCTAAAATTAACCCGACTTTGGGATATTTATAACTTCCGTTAGTGTTTCAACCTTAAGTCGTCTCTATAATATCTGTATAAAAGATAGAGTAATTTGTCTTTTTCTTCACAACCAAAAAGCTTACGTTTACGGTTAAGTTTGTTAAATATTAACGCAAGGATCATTATTTTGAGATCAGTAGTGGAGCGAGTGAGACAAACTCCGCGTCTGTCGACGTCATTGACCATCAATATATATATAAATATAAATAAATATAAACGGGACAAATTACACAGATTGAGTTAGCCTCGAAGTAAGTTCGAGACTTGTGTTACGAGATACTAACTCAACGATACTATATTTTATAATAAATACTTAGATAGATAAACATCCAAGACCCAGGCCAATCAGAGAAAGTTCGTTTCTCACCATGCCCTGGCCGGGATTCGAACCCGGGACCTCCGGTGTCACAGACAAGCGCACTACCGCTGCGCCACAGAGGCTGTCCTCGTTGTAGTTCCGGCGCAGCGTTGTGATATGCAAAACCGATTGTGTTGCAGATGCCGCGGTATATTGTACCTGCCATATCAATTCGTAGAAATGGACGCTGGAATCAGTTACCCGTTGAAAATGTCGGCTTTCATATCGAACCGAAGATGTTTGGTCAAAATTATCATATTGTACTTATGCACCATTCGTCAGGAACTAAAGTTGACTGTAATAATTCTCTTATTAAACAACAGACAATAAATGAAAATATTAACATAAATTAGTAGACAAATGATAACTTTTGTACTTTTTCTAATAAGGGATAAACACGCATTAATCAGTTTGTATCCCACCTCGACTACGAATAATATTGTAAATGCGACAGTAAGGTGTAACGCTCAAACGTGTGTACCGAACTGTTGTTGTCTCTGGACCCCTACCACTGAACCTACGTCTAGAAATGTAGTGTGCGTTTCTGAAGAAGGACATAGGGTACTTTCATTCCGGTAAAAACTACAAGTGATGCAAAATTCACGCGAGCGAAGCTGCGAGCAAAAGCTAGTGTTAGATATTATTAAAAGTAAAAATGTAAATGTCATCAAATTTAACGTGATGTCTCAATAAATATATATAAATTGGACTTATTTCTTTTAAATATTTCAAACGTTTATGGAATCTCCAGTTACAAGATATTTTAACTGAAACATATGGAAGCGGAGAGCTTATCGTGTAAATCTCAGTGAAAAGATTCGCCTTCCTGGTTCGGCTGAACTCACACGGGCCTCGCGTGCACTTAGCGGCGTGTTTACATGAACTCACACGAGCCGGCCCGCTCCGTTAATATTGAGCTAGATTCAGAGCCAGCCTAGCCTGCGCTGACGAGGTTATTGCCGCCCCAGGGAGTCAATCCATCCAGCCAGTCAGCTTTAGGTCAAAGGTCATATTCGTTAGTAGGGTATCGTTTTTCTTAAAATCGTCAGGGGAAAAACGAGAAATTCGCGTTAATACATTAACAAGTATGCTACAGTTTTGGTTTGTTGGTTTGTGTTAATAAATTTCAAAAGACAGAAATTATGACAATTAAACAAATATATACTTATTATACGTGTACCTATACTAATTCATAAAATTTTAAACAAGCTGATTCATATGACATTATCTTTTCAGAAAAAGGGACGACTACAAAAAATGAAACTTCGTAGTGCAAATCATTTAATATCTCGCACTCCAAGGACTAATTATGGCAAAAAAAATATCGAATTCGAAGGTGTAAAAATGTATAATAAATTACCTGTTGAAATTAAAGACGCAAAATCACTAATCAGTTTTAAGAAACTCTTAAAACAATGAATATTAGAAGTAATGCATTAAAAACCTACAACAGGTAGAATTAATAAAAAAGAAAAAAAAAAAACATTAATTAATAAACAATAATAATATATAGAAAATTATGAATTATTATTTCGTCACTTTGTTCGAAGATATAGATAAGGGAATATATGTGTTTTAATACATATATTAGTTTAATTGGTAGTCCTTTTATTGTTCGAGCAAATCGCACACTATTAAGATTTTTTTTTTTTTTTTTGTTTTGGTCACCCCATCTCGTTGTGCCCCACTCCGTGCCGCTGCGCCATCTTTAGCTCATTCTTTTATTGTGCGCGCAACGGAACGCACACGTCGTACTACTATTATTTTACGTCGAAAATGCCGAAGCGTAGTGCAGAGGATAGAATTGCATGTTATTCACGAAAAATTAAGAAGCTTCAAAATGAAGAAATTAAGCGCCGCAAACGTGTTATTATTTATTCTGATTCATCAGATGATGACAATACTCGTATGTCGGGTAAGCAAATATTCATTCTTACATATTACCTTGAAACTTCAGAGTTAACCGTGAGTTAACCAAGAAGTTTATAAGAGCCCTAGAGTTAACCGTGAGTTAACCAAAGGGTATTTTTATCAATCGAGTTAACCGTGAGTTAACCTTATGTAAAAGTTCAGCGGATTTTATTCCTACCCTCATATTTTGTCTTGTTATTTTTAGATATCGAATATAATAAAAACGCTGACAATAACACTGCCAATATCGAACCAGAGGTTCCTGATCAGGCCGTGCCCTTGCCAGATGACCCTCAAACCGATGATCAGCCTTTGTCTTCATTAGATCCTGATATACTAATGGCATTAGGGGAACCCGCTCAAGAGGAAGTTGCGTATGGAGAGGACATTCACCCAGACTTAGCCCAAAGATGGGCTCCTCTTCTCCGTAAAGGCCTGGTTGAAAAGGAACAAAAAGATAAATTGTTAAAAGAATACGCAATTCCTAAAAATTGTAAACTATTTAGAGCCCCCCTTTTAAACCCAGAAATCAATGCTGCAGTCTCCGAATTTGCCCGCGCGCGGGATAAAAAGATTGAAAATGGTCAACAGCAACTAGGCATAGGTCTAACAGCCATAAAAAGGGGAATGACGGTTTTGCTTACTTCCGATAACAAAATACAGGCTATAAAATATTTATCTGATGCCTGCAGAATCTTATCAGACCTTCACGCAGCTGAGTCCCAGACCCGTAAAAAGTCTCTAACCCAAGGTTTAGAAAAATCTTTCCTTAACCTCATCCAAGACACTGATCGCGACGAAACGTTATTCGGCGCTGATTTACCAGATAAGATTAAGGCGTCAAAAGACTCCTACCCTACATAGTTCCTTATTTTAATTTTTGTTTTATATACGCTCGCTGTCTTGCTATAATTATGATGTACATTGTTAGTTTCTCAGTAAGTGAATTGTTAATTCTTTATGAGGAAATAAAGTTCTTTAAACCAAAAATTTCATAAAAAAATATTATTGTTTTATTTTATCATTAGCAAGGTCAAGGCTTTGCCTGTGTGTTAATTGTATCGTCAATATACATCGATCGTTTTTCAAAGGTATGACGAGCATATAGGAAATATATATTTTTTTTAATATTTATATTCTATGTTGATCTTAATTTATTTCACAGTTCTTTTACAGCAATAGCTTGCGCCGGCACCGCTGGGTCCCCGCACCCTGCGCCGCTCCGTAAAACTTCCAATTTGAACAAATGTGCTACTATCCGGAGAACAGGGACCGCTGCCTGTCAAACTTTATACGACAAATTCGCAACGCAATTTACGAAACGAAATTTTGTCACTTTCTTTGACAAAAGACAATCGTCTACATGGGAGTAGGAAGTTCTTATTTAGGATTGTTCTATTGTAAGTGAACGGCAAGTGTTACAATGTGGCACGAACGTAACATCAGCTGCCATTTGTGTTAACAACTCATTGTTTAAGGTCTGAAATTATTTAATGTATGTAAAAAAATGAAAAAGAGATGTTCTTGAATTGACTAACATACACATCTGATGTAGATGTGACTTCGTTTCATGTTTCAAAAAAAATAAAATGTCAATTTTAATTTTAATTTTAACGTGAATTCAAACATATTAAAATTTTACCAAACTGGAAAAATGAAAAGAGAAATGCCGATAAGCAAACTCCTGGCATCGAACCAGACAGTGGCGGAGGGAGCACCTGGAAACACGCAATTAAAAAAAAGATCCAACTGAACTCAAATGTCCCAATCCATTGTCCATCTTTTAGGACAGACCATAAATGTGGACAATAAATATGACACGCACAGCTCGCGGACTGCGGTCCATCATCACACGTCGCGCGAGTTTAGATTTGTTCTCTGCAATGCAGTTGTTATTTATAAATTCCATTATTTACAAAAAAAATACATATGAGAAAAATATATAATCGTTCTTAATTGTGTCAGTCATGAATATTATTGGGTTGTTATTCTGATAATGAAATTATTAGAAAAAGGTAAACATGAATTAAAGAATCAGCGCTGCGACCTATTCTAGGTAATTTTGTTCCAACATCTGTATATTTTGGTAAATTTTGTCTTTATCCGAATTCCTAACTTTATTTATTACTTTTAACTGCTTATTGTGCCTACAGAGTCAAAATATTATCACTATGAACTATAACATCTATGAAGTTTTTTGCGCAGTTGTAAAGCAGTCATATAAATCTAATACTCAAAATGAAATGTGAAAACGTTATGGTGTTACAACCTATTAGTAGCGATTGCTACCTCACATCCATTACTACTTACCATTTCTATAGTCTTTAATATTTGTGAAATGTATCTATCTATTATTCTTACCCAAATTTACTTCAGTATACAAGTAGTTTCACCCGCGGGCCAAGTTACTCAATGCTCTGAACCTTCAAGTTAGTCTTGTTCCTGGCCGCTACAGTTTTTCTAGGCATCGCGGAGTGCCGCCCGCTCGCCGACAACTGTTCGTGTGCCACGAAGTAAACTGCAGCTATTTGTGCAGAACTATGTTCAAGTGAACTTGTAAGAATGAGAACATTTTCAATGTGCAGTTTGTTTTGTATTGAAGTTCGGATGAATTATTGATTTTAGGGAGTTTCGTGATTTCAGTGTGATTGTTGGCCTTTGTGTTATGATTAAGGACTTTAATTCGACCTCCTATCAGATCAACATTTTTTTGGTTGTCTACATAGTAGCCTTAGTGCAGAGCTAAAATAATGTATTTTTGTAATAGGAAAATTTTAAAAATGAAAAATTTGGTACTTCAACGTTAATCATTCTCAAATCAAAGAAAATAAGCCCGAAATTATTAAATACACTAGTATAAGCTCACATTTCATTTATTAAAATTAAATAGTGAAAAATAAATAGCTTGCATTACCCTCACGTACCCCACCGTACCGTACACCCCTACTCCGGGCGCCTTCGGAAAGTCGTTCGATAATCGTGCGTCGTCTGCGTCGATACGATAGCGCGTGCCGAGGATTACGGGCTTACTTCGTCAGTTAGTAATATAAATGTTCTCGTGTTACGCACGCCATTGTGTTTGTGTGCAATGCAATGATGCGTGATGGAAGTTAATTCAATTAACGATTTCATTTTACATCAAAAATATCGGAATCAATTGTTCAGTAATATAAAATAAAATTAATTCAGATTTAAAAGGTAAAATGTAGTTACTCAAAAGCCGATAAGTTAAGTGATAAAGTCTATTTTATTAAGTTACCTTTTCTATGCTAAGTATCTGGCAATTCAATCAAAAACAAAAAAGTTGATAAATCTCAACTAATGAGTAGGTATTGTAAATGCGAAAGCCAGTTTGGTTAATAATTGATGCAATCACCAAAATTATTGTATATGTGTTAAAATTTAGAAAATAACAGGAATTACCGCAACACGCACATGCCGCCCGCACGTACTCCGATGAATAAGCTCGTAATTTACAAAATCACTACAATATTTTCCCTTAAAGAGCGTTTTGTGTTGGTGTACGAGGCTCCAGAAATTGGGCTGCGTTCCCGCTGGTGAATACATATTTAATGCGAGCCATCAGCGCACCTCCATTACGATGGTAATTCCTCGCCAAATATATTTTTTATTTCTCGGGAAGTAACAGATTTCGACAATTTTAGACGTTTTCGCCTTTAATTGCAGCTATTCAGACGAGAATTTGTTGCAAGTTGAATTAATATTTTGTTACGTTCAGCACGGACTTGATTCATAGATAGTTGTTAAAATAGACCATCGCTAAGGTTTTTTTAAATTCTATTCTGTTTGGTTATTTTTTTATTTATGAACTTGCCTCCTAAATACATTATATGATTGCAATTGTAAAGTTACAAACTTTTTGACTGCCTCATAGTACATAAAATTTAAAAGAAATTTCTTAAAAACCTAAGGCACAAAAGATAATTTACGAGTTTTGGCTTGGCGAATTATTATTATTTAGCTAAATATTATAATATGGTTTTGGCATGAACAAAGGTTTATGTTTCTCTGCCGTCACCTGTAGTGTACACTATACAGATGTAATATCTATAAGTTCACAGTCAGTGGTTCGTCATCAGAGGATCATATAATAATGAACCAGCGCCCTCCGGACCACAATACAAACAGGAGTGTTGTGAGATGCATTGTGACGTAAGTATGGGAAGAGTATGTTACATGTTTTATAGTGTAGCTAAGTTTAATTGATACATATCACGTCTGCAGGGATAGACTGATCTACAGCTCTTTTAAATACGGGAGACTAAAGAAGAATCCTAATATAAGCCCTTTCCCTTCACAGATTTTAAGCTGCCCTGGAATAGAAAGCAGTCAGTCCGCATTATATTTTTATTGGCTTCCAGACCAGCATGGAAGCAATGCAATAATTTAATTGTTAATAATAAAATTGAATTGTAGATGTGGTAAAGACATAGATGGTTGTCGCTCACCATAGTGATTAACATTTATTTTAGGTGTCACAATTGTATGTCTACATAAGATATTTTAAAATCGTAGATTTTATAGTAGAGTGAAAAAAGATTACAGATTCAGCTTAAGAATTATGATTTAATTGAACACACACTTCCTTCACTATTATTGTTACTAAATAATCTCATATAAAGTGTGTACCCTGAGTTTAAAGCTCCTGAAACACGCCATGTGGGCGTGAGAGTATCTACTTCCGCTGTCGTCTCACTAGCACGGGCAGATACAAATATTAAACGGCTCAAACAGAACTAGATCACAAATTAAACATGGTCTGTCCAAATGTTTGCTAGTTACAACTAGCAAACATTTATTTTAACAATAAAATATAGTATGAAATCTACTGTTAATTTACAAATTTATATATTTAAATAAATTTACAAATTAACAGTAGATTTTATCCTATATTTTATTATGAATAATTTGAAACCATCAGTTTTGGTGGTGTGGTGTTGTCATTTACAGACATACATAAGTAACGTCTCTTTGCTGGTAGGCAGAGACTACATTTTTTCACTTGCCACGTCGTCATTTCGGATTTCGGTCGAATTTTCGGAATTTTATTATTTCTTCAATACAAAGGGGTATCCACTAGTGAGACAATTTTAAATATATAAATTCAGATGTACTTTTAAATAATGTTGCTTAATCATCATTAATTATATTTAATTGGCAAAATTATCCACATTTTTTCACAGAATCACACTGATTTAGTTACAGGTATTTGTTTGGTATTATTTCCACCATTAAAATTTAAAAGCTACATTCTGTATGCAAAAAAATCCGGGCCCAAAAAGGAAGGACGCCCGCCCCAGTCGGCGGCTTTCTGCTCTACTTTCCCCTAGAGTTGAACTCGGGCCCTCTGATTAAACATTGACTAGCTTGCAGTATATTTGTTCCGCTTCCCAGAAACTATTTGTGGACGTCATAGCATTGTAAATAAATATGACACCGCACGGAACATTTAAATGTGTTTCCTAGAAATGCAATGATATAGGAAATTGTAATTATTAATAATAGTTATTGCCAGAGAAATTGTTACCCGTTTAATTGTTTATATGATTCGGTTGTGAAGTGAGTCACCTTTACTTCATCAAACATACATGTAATTACTTTCCCAATGCGGTAGTCAGAGACTAAATCTTTTCTCATTACGATTTGATCTCCGCAAACTTTTGAAATTGTGTAACCATATTGTTAAGTAACACGTGGACATCCAGTAGCCTCAATGCGCAGGTTTGCTCATTATTTTCCCTTAAACATGTCAAAGAGTGCAGAGTAATTGGTAGCTGGCACTTTTAGGTGGGCACCACAAAAAACGAGGTCAAGAAAGGAAGTGCCATGTGGTTCCTGGCACCAATAAAAAAAAGAAATGGACCACTTCATTTCTTTCCCTTGGATGTCGTAAAAGGCGACTAAGGGATAGGCTTATAAACTTGGGATTCTTTTTTAGGCGACAAGCTAGCAACCTGTCACTATTTGAATCTCAATTCTATCACTAAGCCAAGCGGCTGAACGTAGCCTTTCAGTATTTTGATGACTATTGGCTCTGTCTACCCTGCAAGGGTTTATACCCGTTAGACGTGGTTATATGTTACGTTTTAAGAAAGAAAGTTATTATTAAAATACTGTGTTATATTCCTAAGTAAATGAAAATCTTATGATTTACATACTAAATTGATGAAACAGTCTTTATATTAAAAAAAAATCAAAATTTTTATTCATTATTATAAGATACTTCATATCGCTTAATAATTGTCTTTTAGTTTCACAACATTAATTAACGTCAAATATATCTACTTTGATATCATAATGTCAGACGTTACCAATACGGCGTGGGCTGTTATTCGTATACCTAGTGGGCGACCCTGGAGCGATCCCGCGATATTAAATTACCCGGGATCGGGCCCGATGGCACGGGAACGGATTACGACAGCAAATTAGGTTTCTCCATGCGTAGACGTCAACAATGATTGAAGTCGGAACTATGATTGGTATTGAAATATGTATGTTGTGTGGCTACCGGTTCTATTTCAGGCACGTTATCTTACATATATACATGCATACATATAATCACGTCGATATCCCTTGCTTGGTAGATAGAGCCAACAGTCTTTAAAAGACTGATAGGCCACGATGAGCTATTTGGCTTTAAGATAGAATTGAGATTCAAAAAGTGCCAGGTTGCTAGCCCATCGCCTTAAAGAATAATCCTAAGTTTATTAGCCTATCCCTTAGTCGCCTTTTACGAAATCCAAGGGAAAGAGATGAAGTGGTCCTATTCTTTTTTCTATTGGTGTCGGGAACCACACGGCACTATCATATCCTAACAAACTTATCTAACCGATCACAAAAACTAGGACAAACTTTGGTAATATTATAATATACTAGCGTTTGCTCGCAGCTCAGCCTACGTTAAACGAATTTTCAGAAAGAGCCAATGTATAATTCATGGTATCCATACTTTTAAAAAAATTAAAATCGGTACAGCGGTTTAGCCGTGAACATGTTATAAACAGACAGTCGCATGAAAATCTGGATGAATTATAATAATCAAACGATATCTGTCAAATACACAAACAGTATTTAACATACAAATAGGCTTGTTTTAGAAAAATCACACAGAAGTAGAGCAAAGCTAATTACGTTTACGTTCGGATAACACCAACACTAATGTAGGGGCGCTAAGACGGGCGGCGTTCCTGGAAGTCCAAACTCCGAGTGGCAGAGGGAATTATTTAGCAGCTCGCGACGCCCCGGCCGCGGCGACTACACGACTATCACTGTTTATTCTTAGCCTTTGCCTTGTACGCTTGACGTTGCCTTGTTACTTGATATAACTTTGCGAAAATAAGTGTTTATTGGTTAAAAGCATGCTCTGAAATTTCTCCTTGTTATAATTTTTAAATGGTCGGTATAAAGATAAAACAAAAGATCTTTTAATTACTGATATAAAAATAATGGCAAGTCTCTGTCTACCCCGCTAGAGATATAGACGTGACCATATGTTTGTAGTATGTATGTATGTTTTATAAAATTAATTGTAACTGACTGAACGGATTCAAGTTCCCAATTATACAGAGAGGTAAATATAGGTTTTATTATGTTTGTTACTTTATGGCCGTTATCGCTGCCAAACTGTAATTTTCCCAAAGGTACTTCAAAGCCTTTCATGTACTCGTAGCCATTAAATACATTTATGCTGATAAATCACACAGTTCCAGCTAGCTCCAAGTTCGAGACTGGTGTACAT
This sequence comes from Amyelois transitella, assembly GCF_032362555.1. NCBI lineage: Eukaryota > Metazoa > Arthropoda > Insecta > Lepidoptera > Pyralidae > Amyelois > Amyelois transitella. The sequence continues at coordinate 10,729,335 of NC_083520.1, read as the reverse complement.
TTTACTAAGATACCAACTCAAATTATAACGTTCTGTGGTATAATTTAACTTTGGAAGTTTACGAAGTCAGCTTTGAAGAGGTAGTCAACGCGTTAGCAAGTTTGACCTCATTCGGAAGGATAACCCTAGATATGCACGGCTCGGTAAATGAATTTCTCGCTGCGATGCGTCGCTTTGCGGACTCGCGAACGTTCGACAAACTTCGGCCAACTTCGGCAAACTTCGGTATGAGCTAAATTTGTGGTCGTGCAGTATTCACCGGTAACGCTTCGTATTTGGTGTAAAGTAAATATTATAGTTATTCGAATTTGAGATTAAAGTTATCTTAACAAGAAGTAGGAGTGCATCTTCAATGAATTTGTTAGGAGTTTTGTTTATGTATTGGTTACTTGCACTATAATAAAAATAACATTTTGATTGTTTTATTTATATACGCGCGCTAGTAGTCACGTCGTTGTAAATGTTATAAAAAGAATCAAGACTTGTGTATTTTCATTTCATTTTCATTTATTGACCACCTAACATTATTTACAATGTAAGGTAAAATAAATTTAAGTAGGTGTGCAAACAAAACAATAAATCAGCTGTCATTTGGTAACCTCGAAGAGAAAAGAAAATTGAATCTTGTCTTAGTGACGGCATGGACATCTAATTAATGCTAAGTTAAATTAGTTTCAAATAACTGAAAGTGTCTCGAGCCCGTCTCGCCCGGTCGCGGGAACAAGCGCTGCGACCTGCGACAACAACGAGTGACAGCGACACAGCCCGCGGAGGGTATTAGCGGCGTCGCGCGACAAAAGTCGCGGCCTTTTTAGTCTTTATTTAAGTGTCAGCGCGAGTTTGTCGGCGCTAATGTGAGCCAAGGGCTGGCAAGAAAATTATATTTTTATTGGAATATTTATCTATGTCGCATCGTATATTTATTTTCTCATGATAGAATATCATTTAATTTACATCATTCCCCTTGCCACGATTTTGTATATTGGTTTTGCTTCAGTAATATTTTCAACTCGGTTTATGGTATCCTTGAATTGACCTTTTGCTAGAACTTGTTGAAATCAGTTGCCTAGGGCCTTTCCAATGTTTCCATTTACACATATCTTATATATTCGCTAATCTAGCATCCTCACAATTTGACCAAACCAATGACTTCGTACAAATCATAACCGTACATAAATGAGTAGTATTTGGTCTATTTCACTTTAAGATGTAAGAAGTTACTTCTGTAACCAATTATTTTGCAGTCGTGTCGCATTACAAAAGCACGACATAATTGATTACGTCGTGTGGAGTGTTTGTGTGCTGAGCTGAGTGCCAGCTCTCTTCATGTAAAGCAACATGTGTACCTATGGGACAGGGCAAACCAGATTTCTATACTTGAAAGAAAAATTATGTCTGCGGTTTAAGAGTGTTTTCATGTAATATAGAAATGATGTTAAACAAATTCATGTATTCCTGAGATCATGGTTAAAGGTGCATCCCTGGCTCCTCTTCAAAGAGGTGAGGAAGTAACCAGGACGTACGCATGGACGCAAGAACGCTGTGGATTTCAGACGATAATCGGTCTTTGCAAAACAGTAAGACTTCAAACCACCTAGGTTAAATATTGGATCCTGGGCTCTAAAGTAACACAGCAAAGGATGTAACCGGGACTACACAAAGATTCATACAATTTGAAAGAAACGTAATCAAAGTAAAATTTTGTCATATTACAAATCAAGTACAAAACTAACAAGTTAAGCCTCATAATAAGATGTTATTACAACACGGGCTGCCCGCTCAATCTCCCGCAGAATGCAATTTGTGAGTCGCGCGCATTCCGCGAGGCTCGCAGCGAGCGACGGACTCTATTCTAGCATTCCGCACGCGACGAGACGGGTTGCGAAAACATGACGTTTCCAATTCCAAACATCTTGAATTTTAAACTTTAGCTTCAAGTCATTGCGGATTGCCACGTACCGAAATTTTCAAATCCTACTATAATAATACTCTATAATTTTTTTCACGACAGCTATTCAGATGATACAATGATTATTTATGAGTGGGTACTATTTAATCTTATAATGCCAAAATATGTCAAAAAAAATTCAAAATTTTTTATTCATTATTATAGGATACTATTATATCGCTTAATAATTGTCGTATGGTTTAACAACTTGGTTGACGTCAAATAAAGTACTTAAAAACTAAGTTTACTGCCGCTTCCAAGGCGTCAGTGCAGAAGAAGCGGTAACAAACTGCACTGCAGCATTTTCTTCAACAACGTCAACTTCACAATATTAAATTATACTTAGAATAGAACGTGGACGGGAGAATACATTGTTCACGGGAGATTTATATATTTATGAGATTTAATATTGAAAAAAGAAATATATATATATATATATATTTTATGGATTGCCAATTTTAAAAAGATTTATGTACAGAGTGTACTGAAATTTTGATTTAAGTTCAAATTAAACTACAATTAATTACGAGGTTCCTGTGCCAAGCTAATATGTAGTGAGTTCACCTAAATAAAAAGTACAGAATATATTTTTTTAAGAGTTCATATATATCTAAGTTTTATTTTCTTTCGAATGAAACGTCCCAATTGCTAGGTTTTCATCAGAAATTGTAACTATTTTCATCATATTAAAAAATAAAGCTCTCAGCGTCGGTTTGTTTTCTCCTTTTATTACGCAACGGATTTTGATGCAGTTTTCACCGTTATTTTGATATTTTTTCCTTAACATTCATAACAAGACATCATTTAGAAGATATCGTGCGAAGTAACTATTTTTTTTTATTAATAAGTCTACAGAAAAACACAAAGTAAAAGAAAATCAATCATTATAATTTTTTTGAAAATTTGAAAATGGAGTCCCTCAGAACGGTCGTGGAAACTGGCACATAATGCGTGTATTGTGCGGTAACGAGGTTCCTAGTTGGGGGAGTTCGGAACTATCAACTGCAGGTTTGTAGTTGTACAGTATTATTAGTACCGACGTATTTGGGAGGCGAGTTCGCGGAATATCCAGAGTTGTAGGTCCCGTTTCTGGAACCTATAATACAATTTAACAGTTTAACACAGTACAGTTCGGGCGTACAGTTTTAATGATGGAAGAAGGGCCGGCTCTGCTTCCCCTCCCCTAGTGGTTAGAGGCTCCTGGTCATGTTGGATGATATCGGGCAAATGCTAGAGCATCCCGAATCATCCAGCATCTAGAAGGGTAAGGACCAAACATCTTGAGCCACAGTTTATTTTTCGAACTGAGCGGTCCACGATGTCTGCTGTCGGGTCGCTGAGGGCATTTTCAGAGAGGGTAAAGGCAAGTCATAGGGCACTACCTCACGGGGAAGGTAGCTCGGACGACTGAGAGAGGGGACCATGACGTCAAGGGCGATGGCGATGTGGTGTTCCCCAGGTGCTGGGACCTCTGCTATGGAACATCGCATATGACTGGGCCATCCGCAGGGATCTCGGGCCTTACGACCAAGTGATGTGCTATACAGATGACACACTTGAGGAGATCTTGCATCGGCATGCTAGAGTTAGCGCCCTTCGCTTTTGGCGGTCGAGGTTGGACAACTTCGGCTGGTGCGTACAAGATGGTGGATGGGGCAAGGGTTCCATGGTGCCTTCAAAGTGTCCGAGAGGCAGTCCTTAAATAAGATTTCCACATAGAAAACCAAAAAAATGTTTGAATCAAATAATGCCGTGATTTAATACAACTAAAAATAGAAATCCCACATCGTCTTGTGTTTGGTGTGTTTTCTTAGAATTTATGCTTGGTAGTTCGCGCAGGCGTTATTTTCCACAATTAATTTCACAACGTGGGTGTTCTTTAATTACGTGAAGAGCAATATGTCTGAAAGCGGATCCTGATTCTGATGATGTGTTGATATCACACACGATGACATGTCGTAGCGATATGTTTACATACATTTAAAACCTTTGACGCTTATGTATTTATCTGTGTAATTGTTATTCATCGATGTTATTGCAAGTAATGTATGAAGGGCCCAGAATGTGACTTCATCTCAAAACCCATTGTCATTTACGGTTAGCGCACTATTTAAAGTGCTTTATCTCTTAGTCGTCTCATTCGACATCTTCAGAAAAAAATAAGGGTGATACTATACCGAAAAGCCTGTAACTACACGGCATGAAATCCCGACATATTCCTTATTCACAAACTAAACATCAAGAACCGCAAAGGTAAATTTCAGTCGTACATAAAAAATGCCTGCCATAAACTACACAATACCCGAGCGTATTGTGCCTCAAATGGGACTACATATAGCGGCCGGGGCGCTCGGCGTGTGCGCGAACCGAAAATTTTTAACAAGTCGCTTTGTCGACGCGTCATTAGCGGCGCGGTAAGCCGACAGCCGGCGGGCGGGGCGGGGCCGGCTGCCAGTCTACGAGCGGTTGAGACTAGCTTTGAAAGCTGCCAATCGTTTTTCATATTTGTTTACTTTGTTACAAAAATATATTCATAGTTATTGCGACATAATACTAGCTATGTATTCGTAGGCAATCTGTTGTTGAAATTCCATATACAAGTGAGCGGCAAAGCCTACAAGATTGCCGGCCTCTGCGGGCGCACCGCGATCCCTTGAACCCGGGCTTAGGGCCGTCTGCGGGGTTTTTTTTTTTTTTTTTTTTTTTTTTTTTTTTTTTTTTTTTTTTTTTTTTTTTACATTTGTCCTGCAAAACTGCTTACGCGGTTTGACTGCAGGTAATAGTCTCATTTATACTTATATGTAGGTACTTAAATCATAAACTATCTTATAAGATCAAAAGAATTACAGTGATTCCAGGTTGCCAGGGTTAATGACACGCACACTCATTCATTTTGTACTTGAATGTCCTTTACTTGTGGGTGACTTTAGAATTGATAGTTTTGAAGGTTACGTGACCTGTCTAGATTATATATCGTGGACTTCTATATATATCATGTATATGCTAATAGAATGCTTAACATAAATCGCTGATGACCGGTACTTGCATGTTTGATTGAGAAAAAATAAGACAAACGCGGTTAAGGTGTCAGACTTAAAAGTGCAAACAGCAAAATATAATTCCATGCATTTGGCATGCATTTATAACAAGAGTTTGTCAATTAATCGATTTTCTTACGGTGAGAAAAATTGCACTTGCAGGAGATAGGATACACAGCCGAGACGTTAGCTGGGTTAAGTTTTATTATAATTCCAAATGTTAAAATGCAAGGACAATGATTATGTTTGAATAGCACAATGGCAATTTAATGGTCCTATCGAAAGGCCGTCAGCAAGAAAACTCCATGGAAAATGTTATATTACCTACTCCTCGGCGACAGACAGTGAACAACCACTTCTGCCTTATAAAAGGGGCAGTCAGTCAAACGCCTCGTTAGACCGGCTTCACCGACGACACGAGCTACTGCCAAAAACCGCCGAGTAATCGCGCTGTGTCGCGCTAGAGGACGAGGGTACAGAGACAAAGATTTAAATACAATAACAAAGCTTATCAATACTCGGAGTGAAATTAAAAGGTCCTTAAAATATAGGTAGTTATTTTCAGTATTCTTTGAAGCAAGCAAAAACACTGGCAATAAATTATCTAGACACAACCACTAAACTTGGTAACTAAATGTGGTTTTCATTAAAAAACATGACGCATTGCGACCGCTAAGGATGCATTTAAAAATACTCCTACGAAAACGAACCCCCAAAAAAAGTTTATTTGCCATATTGCATTAGTTTTACATCAGTAGCACATGAAGGTAATTAAGTAAGTAAAAATACAATAAAATTAATTAAGAAAGTGTCACTGATAGCCCGAGCCTAGTCTCCGAGTACGTTTCTTCTCTATAACCGCAGCGCGCTCATTACGCTCTTCTATCATTAATTACATAATTAATTACTTTAATAGGGTTTAAACGTTTTCATTTCGGAATCGTGATGGATGTGACTTCTTAATTAAGGTTTTTCGCAATAAAATTAATTACAAATTTATTAAAATGTCAGCGGAAAAAAATTTTAATGTCTCCTTTTTTGCTAAATCAAATGACGGGAACGTGACACAATTACGTTTTATGAATACTTCCAGAATTGCTTCATCTGTTATTATAATATCAACATTTTCTAAGAGAAATGGTTTTTGGTGGAAAAGATAATTTATATAAGTTACAAAATTATAACATACATATAATTAAAGCAAGGTAAATATTTGCCTTACCAAGCGTGACAGGAAAATCATCGTCTTTGTGGCGTTAGTCTTAGTTGCGCACGTGCCCACGCGGGTCCCTCTTCTCTGGAGAGGAGTGCCGTGTGATTCTCAGAACCAATAGAGAAAAGAATAGGACCACGCCATCTCTTTCCAATGGATGTCGTAAAAGACATCTAAGAGATAAGTTCATAAACTTGGGATTCTTCTTTTAGGCGATGGGTTAGCAACCTCTCACTTAAATCTCAGTTCTATCATTAAGCTACAGCTGAACTTGGTCTATCAGTCTTTTCAAGAATGTTGACTCTATCTACCCTACAAGGGATAGAGACTTGATTATATGTATGTATATATATTTAATATCCAGTGTCTAATATGTACAGGATGTAGTTAAACGATGATGTTTTTCCACACCATGGGATCATTGCAAAAGCCAACAGGCTTGAAAAGACTGAAAGGCCGCGTTCTGCTAAATAGCTTAGTGAAGCTTCAAATAGTGACAATGGAATTGGTATTGAATTATATGTATTAACCTATAAACACATGTAGTAATCGCACGGTAGTTGTAGCAATAATGACGGGGCCTGAGCAGGAATGTCCGCATTCCGCGCATAATGAGCGGGCATCGAGTTGTTTGTCTGTGTGTTTACATGCGTCGAATACATGCCATTAAGACAGTGCCGGCAGCTAAATACTAAGTATTTCTTTATATTTACAACATATCTATATGCAGGCGAAAATTGTACAAGGCGGGATAATAAGCTGAAATTACGATTTCAATTGAGATAATATTCGTATTTTTATTTGTGTTGAAGAAAGCTAAAAGAAAGAGAAAAGACATTTGCAAGAGAACGGAACAAAAACCAGGAGATGATGAAGTACAATTCTCTCAATTTATATTATATAAAAAAATTGATATTTATATTTACAACATTTATCAAATATATGACTGGTTTCTTTATTTAATAACATACATCGTTTTAAAAGTTTTTGACAGAGATAAACAATTAATAACTAGATATTTCATAGTCTCTTTTTTCCAATAATTTTACCAAAATCCAATATACGACGATATACAAGATACAAAATGAATGCGAAACTATGTTGTATAAATGAAGCTTCGCAGGCGACCTTTGATTTTTTCTGGAAAATTTTCTGGAAAAAATCATGAGATCGTTTCACCCGCCGGGACCATGGGCTCAGAGGTAAACACGGAAATTAATAAAGAGATAAATTCCGGAATATGCCAAGCAATTTATTTCGCACATTATTTAGGGGCGGTCAATACTCGCCCACCATAAATTCATGGCAGCTTAGTATAGGAGCAGCACAGGGCTGCACCGTACAGTTAGAATATGAAAACTGTTATAAACATAACATATAATCACGTCCACATCCCCCGCGGCCAACAGTCCCTTAGTCGCCTTTTATGACGTCCAAGGGAAAGGGATGGAGTGGTCCGATACTATTTTCATGTTACATTATGGAGAACTATTTTAAATAAGAACCTGGGACTTCAATTCCAGAAGTCAGTTTCGGTTGTATTCCAAAAGAAGACCGAGTAAGGCGCGTATCGGCGCGGCGTAGCACGTATAATCGTAACTCGTAGCACCGTCGTAGCGTGTCTACGTCGTAGACAGTAAAGAGCTAAATTTTGCTACGAGTAAGGAACTTTTGAAATGTTATAGATTTAAATCTGTGTTTGTTGCTAGGTTTGAGTATTCAGATTCTATGATAAGAAAGTATGATTAAAATACAATTTCGCATTGATGTGAAAGAAGATATATGGATAGAAATATAAAATAATATTTAGATATTTTGCCATGTGATTCCTGGCACCAAAAGAATAAAGAACAGGACCAAATCATCTCTTTCCCATGGATTTAGTAAAAGGCGATTCTTCTTCTTCTTTTAGGCGATGTGCTAGTAACCACTTGTACTAACTTGTTAGTAAGTAGCACTACTTGAATCTCAATTCTATCATAAAGCCAAACAGCTAAACATGACCTATCAGTCTCTTCAAGACTGTTGTCTCTGTCTACCTTGCAAGGCCTATAGCCGTGACTATATCTATGTATGTTTGTTTACATAGATGGTCGGTCTCTGCCTACTATACTGGTATAGAGGTGTGATCTTTATGTATGTTTGTATGTAAAGTGCTGCCAGCCCTGCGCCGCGCCTCACACAGGACCGGTTAATTTCGCGTCGTCGATAATATTCGCCGACAATTTACGGCCGGCGAAGAATACCGGCGATTTACCGTGCGTGTGCCGGGACGGCGGCGGCCCGGGACAGGACCGCGTGAAAGGGATTTCATCTGAAGAAAGGTTGGAGTCTAATTTATTTTTAAAAAATCATGTTATAAATTCGTGTTAGTTTAACTACACGTGACCTTTAGGTCCAGTAGTCCGAAGCTTTGCCGACTCCGTAAGGGGTAAATAAATCATACTATACTTCATTGACAGAAGACTTACATAAGCCTTTCGATTATTGCAACTACGGTTCGCTTAATACATACTGCAAAATACATAATTTTACGAAACATAACATAACATATAATCTCGTCTATATCTTGCGGGGCAGATAGAGCCAACTCATCAAAAGACTTAAAGGCCACGCTTAGCTTTGGCTCAATAATAGAATGGAGTTTCAAATAATGACAGGTTTCTAGCTCATCGTCTAAAAAAAGAAATCCCAAATATAAAAGCCTATCCCTTAGTTGCCTTTTACGAGATCCATGGGAAAGAGATGAAGTGGTCTTATTCATTTTTCTATTGGCGCCGGGAACCACACGGCACGCTTTTTACGAAAGTAGGTAAAAAACAAGCTACGTCTGCGCCTCGCGTCGCTCGAACATTGAAAAGTGTATTAACCCCGTTATAGACGCGAGGAGAACGAAGGCATTAAGGCCGCGGCTTTGATATGCAAATCGCGAGCTCTCGAGGCGCGGTGTGTTCGCGCCTTTATTGCCAAAAAATAACAAAATAACAGCGTTACAACTGTGCCGCGATAATTTGTCATTGATCTCCGCTCTCCGGGGGAAATATGGATCTACGTATTATATACAAGAGAGAGCTGATTGATTTACCAAATGACTGACATCAAGCAAGGGTCTGTATGTCAGGGCCCAAGTACTGCTTTACAACATTCACTTTTAGACTCTCCGACTGGTATGCATAAAGTCTTTTTTGATACTAATAACATAATATAACATAAAATAAAATTACGCCTCTTTCCCGGAGGGGTAGGCAGAGACTATCTCTTTTCACTTGCCACGATCTCTGCATACTTCCTTCGCTTGATGCTAATGACAAATAATTAGGTACACAGCATTATAAGGAATCACCTCTAGCAAACACACGAAGACATAAGACTATTAAACGAACAATTGGATAATTTTAGGTTATAAAAACCTTTAATTTTATAAATGAGAATATGTTTTAAATTATTTAATTTTGTTAATTGTTTCAGGGTAATAAGTAATAAAACTAGACAAGCCAATTTCCTGTATTTGATTCAAACAGACAAATAAAATTTACACTTACGAGTAGAGAGAGCTTCACCTCGCGTCAACTCCCTGATTTGCTATCCCTCGGGAACAAGCATCGATTTTGGAGATAAAATGTGAGACGTTGCACTCTCTTATATAAAAATGTATCGTAAAATAAGGGATGATGTTGGCGTGAAATAAATAGAAATGAGTATGAAAAAGGGACCTTTAAGGCCTCATGTATAAAGAAATGTTAAAAACTGAATCGACTCAAACAACAAAATATTGAAGGATGTCTAAAATTTTCGACAAAAGTATCTGAAGTCAAAAGGATACTGGTGAAAAGATATATTAAATGTTTATATATTTTTTGAGCATTAACTCATCAAATAATGTATGTATGTATTCAGAAAAACTTTAACAGAAAAAATAATGTACATTCCTTCTATTATTTCTAGAAAATCTCACGTGAGCGAAGTGGCGGGCAAAAGCTAGCATATTAACGTAAAAGGTTCGCCAATATTCATGCTCGCATCATAACTAATTGAGTTGTTTCAAATTAGGCCAAGTGGCAGTTAGCGGGCGCTCGGGCCTTATTACCTCGTCATGTGTTACTCTCATTGAAATAAAACTTATCATTAAAACAAAGTGATTATTAACTTTTTCTAAAACACCAATTAAATAGCAGTAGTCATCGTTTGAGAGATAAGTAAATGTATTATTTTATGTGCTGTGATTAAATCTTACTTCTACTGATAGTAGTATTTTTTGTTTTACTAATTGGTACAAACTTACTATTAAGTTTGTTTGTGAACAACAAGGAACAATAACAGTAATTTACTAAGCGATGGCGGCTTTACTGATAAAACGATATCCAATTGATTTAAGAATTATTATGTTTCCTATGGTTAAAAAAGTTATATTTATTTTCTAATTACCTCTTTCATACAACTAATTTTACCAAAAGTAACTTCTTAAATGATGTAATCTCGAAAGATTGTAAAGTAGATATCAAAGGATTATTTTCCTCGCATCTGAAGCCTGAACAGATAAAAGGTTTTACAGCCGCCGTAAAAATAATGAAACAGCTTTTGTTTTACGGCGCGATCCGCAATACGTGCCGCTGTTACCAATTTGTCGATGTGTGTACCACGGACTGCACAGAGAAAGTATGTCATTTTAAACATTTTCAGCACAAATAATATAATTTTATAGTAGATTTTCAATAGACATAAGCCCCTAAATAAAAATTATAATCCTAACTAATATTATAAATGCGAAAGTAAGTTTGTTTGTTTGTTTTCTTTTCACGCGATATCTACACAACCAATCTTATTGAAATTTCGCATATATATAGTTCAGAGTATGGAGTAGGACATATCATACCTTTCGTTCTGGAAAAAACTATCGTTCCCGTGGGATTAGTAATAAACCAATGCACTCTTACGTAGATGGCGCTAATTACGTAGATGGCGCTAAATGCGCGGAGTGAATTTAGAATTAATCTTCTTGAAATTTCTCATATGTATATATAGTTGAGAGTATGGAGAAGGTCATATGATACCTTTTGTTCTGGAAAAAACTATCGTTCCCGTGGGATTTGCGAAAACCTGTGCTCTCTTACATAGGTGGCGCTAAATGCGCGGAGTGAATTTTGAATCAAGATGGCAGTGGAGATACAAGATGGCAGTATGATAGATTATGACTTGGAGACGTCTGCTAAGATAACTTCGGGACATAACTAGTGATTATATCCCGTTTTACAATAGTGGTTATTAAAAAGTAAAAGTAAAAAAAATATAATACAAACAAATATTTTTTTATAACTTCGGGACATAATCACTAGATGGTGCCTGCGTGTATTTTTAATCGCGCTATGAATACCGAACGTATGTCAGATCCCGCCTCACGTACGCGGCCCCGGCGTGGTACGCATGCTGCTCTGAAACCCAACAAGAGAAGACTCAGAGCACAAGAAAACCAAAGTCTCAGAGCAGTCGTCGGAGCCCCGCGCTACGTGAGGAACTCGACGATCCTCAGGGACCTGAAGTGGGAGAGCCTTTACGACTTCGTGGCCCGGCTGGCCACGAAGATGTTCGAGAGGGCGGACGCGTCCTCACACAACCACCTGCGCGGCATCGCGCCGCTCCGGACCGTCGGGTGAAACCCTCCCCTCGCTGCCTTCGATGGGAACTCCCAGTGAAGACGTAAAGACCCAGGCCGCCACGGCCGCCCCATCGACCTGCCTACAGTCGCAGGCAGCGATGATTGAAGAGGGCCAAAAGCCCTGACCAATCACTCCGACTCCCCTTAGGGAGGATGGGAAGACCCGATGTCGTTTTGTCGCGCAAGTTAACTATCTCATTTGGTTTTGTTTACTTATTTATTAATTTGTTCGTTCATTTCATTGATTGTTTCATTTGAATAACTAGCTTCGTTTCGCTTGCTAAATCTATACTAATATTATAAAGCTGAAGAGTTTGTTTATTTGTTTGTTTGAACGCGCTAATCTCAGGAACTACTGGTTCGAATTGAAAAATTCTTTTTGCGTTGAATAGACCATTTATCGAGGAAGGCTATAGGCTATAAAACATCACGCTGCAACTATAAGAAGCGAAGAAATAATGGAAAATGTGAAAAAAAAAACGGGGATAATTATTCATCCTTGAGGGCTTCCGTTGCGTGCGCTGCGAAAACGGTTCAAGATACCAAAAAAGATTTTTTAAAATATGGGTTTCAGGAATTCTCATAATTTTTAATTACGCGAAATTACGGCAAAAGCATGTAGAACAGACAATATATAGTTATGAGTTCGAGTCTTGGTCACTGACTACGCGAATTAGTTACAGCGAGATTTTCACGCGATGCTACAACCATGAATGTAGTTTTAAAAAGGTTCTTCGCAAGGAGGAATACTCTTTCTGCCTATCCCTATTGGATAATTGGTATATTTGATATTTATATGGATATCAGTGTATTATGATCAGCGTTATTTTTACCATGTGTTATGTTACCCATCTATTTATTTAACTATCTGACATACCAATAAAAAATTAATGACCTTATAAGCATAGGAAAATTTAAATTGCTTATGTATTTAACAACAACAGGCGTAGAAATGATTTGATTGGGTATTTTATAATTTTGGATAAAAAAAACCGTACGTCAAAAATAAGTTTGTACAAAAATACATTTATGATAACACTTTTTACAGCATACAATGGAGAATAACCACGACAGACTCTTCCACGCGTACGAAGTCGCGGGCAACAGCTAGTATTAAAATATAATCTAAAGTTCATGTCATCTCAATCTCAACTAATAAAAAAAACGCGAAAGAATGTTTGGTTGTTACCTCTTGACTTTTAAACCGAATTTGATTTGATGAAACTAAACACAAATATAGTTTAGTGGGTACGTTACGTTATACATAATGGTTTCTTCAATAAATTTAACCATTATCAGTATACAAGACAGCCTTCTAATAAGGTGCCTCACTACCAAAAGACTTGATATATTGAGCAATAAAATAAACAATTGTTGTTCTCATAATAACTCAGTATTTCAAGCAGAATGTAATATCCGCCAGTAAATTGTTGTAATGTAATTTCACTAACTGATCATTGAACTCCGCGGGGGCGTCATTCATTTGCGCCAGATCAAGTGTTCAGTCATTGCGAATTGAAACTTCAGTTTTATTCAACAAGCACATGAATTATTGATGAGTTTATGAGTCTGCTACGAGTATTTCCATTGTGTTCCCCGACGCAGACACAAACTGTTTACAATAAATATATCTGTTTATTTTTCAATTGTAAACCTTTGCGGAAGGCGAAGGTGAATTACATATCTATAATAAGGTAGTTTGCAAGTTTTTAAAGAATAAATAAATAAAATATGTATACAAAATTACGGCAAATATTATAAACTTATTCAGTTCACATTGATAAAAAACCTAGGCTCTGACTCGTTTTAAGTACAAAGGATGGCCAGAGCTTTCCAGAGTAGTAATGCATCAAGTGTTCTGGGCACCTTTGCTGCGGAATCTCTCAAGGGTAGGTTTATTTTTTTGGACGACTTTGTAATCAGATCTTTTAACAATGTATAAAAATATTTTTTGTAATTATAAAAAAAAACAATTGGTGTTATAGTTAACACACAAAGTCTTTGTTCACATTTATCTGTACACTTATTATTTAAATGTTGTTCGAAACTTTTCCACTACCTTATTTATATTTTTTCTTCGTAAAATAACATCTCCCAAACGTGTGTCTCAAAGAACTGCGGGCGAACGTCTGATATCCCAAAGCCAGGAATCTATGAGCTATGAAGTTCATAGAGTTGGCATAACTTTTTTTGCAAAGATTCAACATCAAGCAAGGAAAAATAATAATAAATTTCTAAAATGGTGAGATTCGTTGAATGACATAATCATTAAAAAACAATATCGAAGCCCTTCGTTCAACTGATTGTATTAACCACAGGATAGCTCGGTTGATGATTTATTTGTCTTTAATGAAAGGTCATACTCGTATAAATCGCTTTCTTTGAAAGTGCTGGAGATATAACACACCACCAGTATCAATTCAGTCTTTTTTATTACTTTTATCATTGTAGCATATAATTCCGTTTAAAGTTATTAAAGGTTCTGCGTCCTCCATACGATTCCTGCTTCCGTGCGGATCTCACAGCCGTCGAACATTCAGCAATATTTGACATACGAAATTGTCCCTGCGTAAAATTCAAAACAAACTGGATTGGTCCCGATCCGGTATTAGGGCTGTTTGGAACCCCCGAGAGCGGAGTGCTTGCAGAGCTCTGTTAAGTGTTAATAAATATATAAAAAGTGATGTTGTCAGCTTTTGTTTGGGATTTAGTCTGACTTATGCTGTAGCAGAATAGCGATTGAACTATTGCGTAACCAATCAAACAATAAAGAAAGAACTGTTAATAGCTTAGCATAGAAACCGGAAATGTATGCATCATATATTCTTTGGGAAGTAGGTAAGAGAGTTTTAAAACTGGATATGCCGAAGTTCCCACGGTAAATTCAAGAGGGCATAATCTACTCGTTAATTATAAATAAAATGATAGTGAGGTCACAGTTGTACATATCTTAATATTTTTAATAAATCTTCTACTTTCTTTATTAAGTAAAAAATAATTTTAAAAATGTTTGATATCAGCGGAACATAGAACGTACTTACCTATATCTTTCTGAAGCGGAACATTGGAGGGTAAGACCTGCTAAGTGTTTCCAGCACAAGACATGGACCGCAGCACTCGCCACTAGCTCAAACAAATGAATACGAAGCACAGCTCCATAAATCTTTGAGTTCCCGCCCCTTCTCATGCTACGCCTAGTTTACACGATGAGAGTAATAAAGTGTACATATTAAATGTTAGTCCAAGTTATTTGATTAAGATATTATACATTAAAATAATAAAAAAAATATATCTGTGGAAATATTATGTATTTCCTTTACATAACATAACAATAAGGGTAAATCTAAAAAATTGTCTATTTAAATTCACGAAATGATTTTAGTTTACAGCGAGGAAATATATAGCCACCAGCACGTAATAACCAATAGCAAAAACGAAAAGGACCACTCCAGCTCTCTCCCATGGATGTCGTAAAAGGCGACTAAGGGGTAGGCTTATAAACTTGGGATTCTTCTTTTAAGGTCAGCAACCTGTCACTATTTGAATTGCAATTCTATCTTAAAGCCAAATAGCTGAACGTGGCCTGTCAGTCTTTTCAGGACTGTTGGCTCTGTCTACCCCGAAAGGGATATAGACGTGATTATATGTATGTATGTATGTACGTAATAATTATCTTACAAAATCACTCGCATCATGTAAACACGGCATCAAGTCACAATAAAAACTGTAGCAACTGGACCGGTCATTAATAACGGAGCGTTCCCGGAAAGGAGCGCGGTCACCCGATCTTAGCACTGATATACTGAGCAACTTCCACTTGTTTTAGCTTTTTATCTGATTCCTAGTTCTGAGCACGAAAATCGATGAATTCGACGCGCTTGCAAGCTATTGTCAGTGTAATTCTATCGTTCACTATCTCCTTTTTTCCACTATGAACATATTTAACAAAGATGTTATTTAGGATCACTGGTGGTTCGTGCAAAAAAAAAAGAAATGGTATGTTGGAGCTTGGACGATTAGTAATTTCAGATTGTAGAGAAATCCGCTGACTAAATAACATTACAACAAAAAATATTAAAAGAAAGCTTAAAGAGTATTTTGTAGAAAATATGGATAAATATTTTTTGTGAAAATGTTTTAAATACCTAACTACCTTAGTAACGTTGTTTATTATTATTTTATTTTATTTTTTCTTACGTATGTAACTGTCAACAAAACTTTGAAATGTATTTAACTGCATTAGTACACAACAAACCTTTGTGGTTTTAACCTAATGCATTATGTGTACCATTGTAATTGATGTTTTTTTTTGGAATGATAATAAATAAAAAAAATAAAAAAACTTCTGTGTGTAGAGTATTTATCATATGCTGCAGTGTAAATGTTTGCCCTTCCTTCTTGCTTAACTGAATTTGGAAGAGTTTGAGTGAACAAAACAATTTGAAACCAAGTACCAAGTTTCCTTTAATTCTCTTCCATTAGTTAACTCGTGGGTCGTGGGTGATTCAGGTGATTGAATCACGTATGTACAGCCGAAACTACCGAGCGGAGAAAGCTGAATTTTGGCATAAACATGGCCTATACTATCTCTATATTCTCTTCATTGGAAATTTGCAGGCAAAGGTTAGTTATCATTATGAATCAATCCTCACAATGCCCACGCTTCAATAGTTTTATCGCCTGTCGTTGCGTTACATCACACACGTATAAATTAACATCCCCATGGATTTTTACGATTGCTCAGTGAACGATTTGCATTACCGAGTATTTATTGGCTGAGTTTGGTGCGTTTAATTGCGACTGTGAAAACAATAAACGAATAATGGAATGAAGTCATTTCGACAACGGATGTGGCGCGCGAGTGCGGAATGTTTTCCTGAAATACTTTCTTTGTTGATTAATGATTACTTATTAAAAATGTAAAAAATGTGAAAGTCTGTCTATTTCTCTATTATAATTTGATGGTTGAACCACTGCATGGATTGTGAGTTCAAATGCTTGTAATTATATTGCGTTTCTGTAAATTCCTATAAGGGCGAATCTCCGTGCGAAATCTAGTTAATTTCATTTTTATTTTTTAAAGATGTTTTGCGTCGTTTGATGAAAATTTATAAGCTCCCAAAACGTATCAGGCTATAAAAATATTGTGGATACTCACCCTCCATCAAAAATCACCGTAAAAATATCAAAATATTTCAATTCGCATTATCTGAGCGCGCCAGCCGCGTGATCGCTCAGTCGCCTGCAACGAAGGAAGCATTCTAACTCGCTATCACTGCCGCACATTCCATCTCTGTAATCTGCTTATCAATATACCCCACGTTTATGACTGAATCGCCATAGCATCATATTCTCAATAAACGTCTAAAAACTTTGCCATGTATGTCGCCTTTCTGTTGTAGTTAATAAGGATTGTAGTTTTAGGCGTTCTGATAGGATGCATCGAGCCCCTAGGACAGGCGGCGATAACATGCGTAAAATATGATAATAGTTGGCAACCCTTCGATGGACGCCGGGTGACGGGCCTTGCCACAGATATGCAAATGTATAGATACTGCATGGTGTAATTCTAACAATAACATAGTATACATGCACACATATTATACCTATGTATCATGTTTTTACACTTACACTACGTAAAAATCAAGGCCTATATTCAAAAGATTCTAAAGTTATGCTCAGCTGGATAAGCTTAAACATTGCATCTTAAATAATTGTAAAGAAGTAATAAGCAGAGAAAAAAACACATTATGAAACAACAATAAAAATTAACTACAAAATGGAACAAAGGTTATGACTAACATATTCTTGGGGGCACAGTAGGTTGTGCTACTGTAGATAAATAAAAAATTGTAACTGATGTAGTAGTTGGGTTTTCCAACTACTACATCAGTTACATTTTTTCTTCGTGATCAATTTCATTACCTTCAAGCAGATTTCTCTGAAATTTCGCTGAAATGGATAAATATTTAGCGAAAAATTATTTTTGGAATTCCAACGAGAGCAATGAAAGCCGGTACAAACTTATCAGTATCATGAAAGTGTTTGGTCTAATTGTATCTAAGTCTATATAGTTCCGAGCCCGCACGACATGCAAATGAACCGAGAGTATCTAACCCTCCTGATGCGACGTAATCTGAAATGTTGGCCCGTTCGGCCTTGTTGCTAAATATAATTAGGGTTATGGCTACAGAATACAAGCAATAATAAATTAACGCCGCGTCTGACAGGTTAAGATCTTTGCAAGAGGTTTATGTTCAGTAGGATTCTTTAGACTGAGTTGATGAATGATATCATTCGTGACATTTTACTACTTCCAACTATCATAATTATATAAGGAAATATGCCTCCTTTGAGTTATTGTTTCCATATGAGATCAGGTTTTAGTATTTGCTGTAAATTATTATTGATTACAATTTAGTGAATAAATTATCGACGAGCTTATTTTTCCTATCTGCAAGAACACCTAAATACAATATATGAAATTTGTCCTATTTTTTTTGCACTTTTTTTAAATTATTTTTTAAAGTATTATTATTTCTAATAGTTGTACAGTTTCTACAAAAATGGCGATATGCCGGTTACAGTTAACAGACTCTCTGAGTGCGGAACCCTAAGAACACTTATTTGATCGCTACAAAATGTCGACATGCTATGAAATAGTCATCTAAGCGAAGACACTCTTCGCACATAAGTGAATAGACAACGTTCTTAAAGTTACGTGTTTCCTTCAGAAGGGTTAAAAGAAAAAATGTATAAACCCCTTAGGACAATTTTGATTTAATTTGTAGTATCTTAAATATAGTATCGTTAATTTATTATCCCGTAACACAAGTCTCGAATTTACTTCGAGGCTTACTCAATCTGTGTTATTTGTCCCGTATATATTTATTTATCTATTACTCAAGCTCACACACAGTCAGACAGACTTAAAACAATGGGGTGTTTTTTTCATCATTACATCATTGGCCATACAGCTGAACGTGGCCTTCCAGTCTTTTTAAGGTGGTTGACTCTGTCTACCTAGCCAAGGATATAGACGTGACATTGTATGTATGTATATAAAATAGGGTAAAAATCAAAATTGAAGAAATTGGATCTGTATCTATTCGCATAACTTTTTATCACCTTTCGGTCGACCGCCCGCCGCGGATCAGGGGCACCCCACCTCGGTTATGTCGCATATAAGTCGTACATTAGCATTCGAGTGACATAATAATAGTGCTTATAGATGGACACCGGTAGTGTCCAGAATATTATAAGAAGTAAAGGAAATGATAGAGCTAAAATAATGATTAGATATTTTCTAACTTCATTTCGAACGAAGTATATGTAATGGATATATTTCGTAGCCGCGTTGTCTATTCAACTTTGTTTCATTGTTTAAATAGTTCACAATCCCTAATCTCTTGAAAGATTGATATAATTATTTTGCGCTTATGAACTAGGACAGCGTGCAAGAGTAAGACCCGTATTTTTCTACTCCTCATCGGAGACCTATATTCCCAGGGAGCGCGGGGGGAGGTGAGGCGGGGGTTCACATTTAACCTAATGTCACAGTTGCTCCAAATTGAAAATAAACATATCCCGCGTTCCCTCTTTGACGGGATTAAATAAATTCTGGAGTCGAGACGGCTCGCGACGGCTGCGTTCACGAAATTGAGACTCGTTTTTGAAGTACTTATTTTTGTAAATATCGTTTTGTTACGCGAACCTTTATGCGGAGAAGAATATCACAACAATGATTTCTGTAAATGAAATGCTGCGTTACGTTCGTTTCTTAATTAATTTTCTTTTTCCTTATTTGTTAATTTTCTCACGCACACTCCATCTCACTTTCTCATAAAGCAATCATTCTTACTCTGCTTTGTTTATACTCACACTTATTGTTGTGTTACATCCCTTACGATCCAGTCCCATGCCCACCTCTTTGATATTAAAGTATCTTTCTTTTGCATGTAAGTAGTTTTTATCCGCGGATCAACTTTGGCAATTCAATTTTCGTGATTTATTAAAAAGAAAGCATTTTATGCTTTCGTTTTTTGTAGGCGTATTTTGCTTCAAGTAATTCAGGTTGGGAATTCCTTGACAAGATAAAGTTTTATGTGGAGCGCTGTATCGCGAGTCAGGAGTCAATCGCATGGAAGCGACACAGTTGTTTACTATGAGGACATTTCAATATGGAGGCGTTGAGGCGTGCCGTCGACTTGTTTTTGTTGTCCCAGGGCTGCTACAAGACAGGACTATGAATGTTCATACATAGATATAATCACACCTTCCGGGATAGACAGAGCCAACAGCCTAGAAAAGACTGATCGGCCAAGTTGAGTTTTTCGGCTTAATGATATTAAAATTTAAATCTTTTGTTCATTATTACGAGACACTTCAACATCACTTAATAATTGTCTTTTGGTTTCACAACGTTGGATGACGTCAAATAAATTACTTAAAACTAATTTAACTGACGCTTCCAAAGCGTCAGTGCAGAAGAAGCGGTCACAAACTGCAGCATTTTCTTCAGATACAACTTAGATTTAAATAGTGACAAATTGCTAGCCCACCGCCTAAAAGAAGAATCGCAATACGCATATACATTTTTGCCCATAAAATGTAGTACTGCTATCATTCTGATCGCACCAAATGAGTGATAACCGCTCACAGCATGCTACCCTCGCCCGCACCCCTTGTTCTCGAGCCAGCGGCGCGAGACAGACAGCGGGCGGCGCTATAACTTGCGGGAACAGAAGCGGCCCGCGCTGTACTGACTATAGACTCGGCTGAACTTCCAGCCGCGGTACTATCGATAAGTTTGATTGATAAATGCTTCGGCGATTCGGCTTCGGTTGTCGACGTTTCATGATCATGACATGACTGGTCCACGTAGGTATTCAATCCAGTTATAAGATTCCGCGAAACTGATGCTACGATGACCAAAGATATAAGGGAGTTAATTAATTGCTTATTCAAAACCATATTTTGGCGATCCTGCAGCGACTTGTTATTATTTGAATCTGAATTACATTATTAAGCCATACAAAAGAATGTAGCCTTTACGTCTTTTCACACACACGCTGAAAACACTTCGTGCAACCGTACTCCACGTGTTTGCAACGCTTGGATTCGACCTATCAAAATTTTTGCACATATTGTGACAAGTGCATTTGCAGCGAGCGCGCGGTGCGATTGAAATGCATTGATATAAAAAATTGAAACGTTCGCATCACCCCGCCGCGCCTTCACGCTGAGCCAAATTGAAAAATTACAGCGAACCGTCGATTATTCTGACTCTTCCGCGACGCTGCGCGCGGCCCTCGCTGCCACAGTAAAATATGATTCATTAAAACACTATGTATGATACAAAGAGGTATTTAATGCTGATTCATAGTATTTTGTTTAACACATTATTGGGATTTCAGTAATTTCTCAATAAGATTTTGATGTAGCATTTTTATGGAAATGAAGTTTTGTTGACTGCTTTTAAATGTTATGATCAATTTATAGTATTTTTTTTTATGAAATATTCTTAAAGTGATTATTAAAATAATTATTGTTACATTTAAAATGAAAATTTATTTCTTCGGCACATTACATCGCCAAAGTTATAATCAATACTCGTAAGAGCTCCAAAAATGTTAGAGTTGTATACGTCATTGTTGCATAAACTATCAAACACATATTTAATAACCTACGAAACTGGTGTTCTGCACCTCTACATTTACTGCGCCATGCATGCACTCCCTGCCGCGTCATATCATAATACCAATATTTTGAGAGATCCTCTAACGGTATCCATGAATTCAATTGCTTTTATTTAGAATATATTTTAGTCTAGGGGTGAAGGAAGGGTTGCAAGTATGAATGTGATATCGATACCTATTCCCTTTTTGTGCCTTGGGGCTCCCGGCACCAATATAAAAAAAGAAATAGGATCACTCCATCCCTTTCTCATGGATATCGTAAAAGGCGACTAAGGGATTGGTTTATAAACTCAGGATTCTTAATAGGCGATGGATTATGATGGTAGATTGCTAACCACTAAGGCAAAAAGCTGAACGTGGCCTTTCAGTTTTTCAAGACTGTTGGCTCTGTCTACCCCGCAAGGGATATAAACGTAACTATATGTATGTATGGACATCAGTAATTTATTATAGTCTCCGTCAAATTTTTCAAAGTTGTTAATGAGATATTCATTTACTATAGTGTGAAGCGTGTGTAGCATAGCTTCAATACCAACTACAATCTCCTCAGTTAGTGCGAGCATGTCTACATTACATGTGTATTGTTCGCTGTCAAAGAGTCAAGCTTAATGGTATTTCTGAGGCGAAGGCCTCGCGGGAGATTGAAATCGACACTTACACTGTGTTGTTTTATTTTCTGCTACAAATATAACTTTAGTATAAAATTACATTGATAAATTAATATCGGTGTAAAAAGCAAAACAATGTTCAGGTTAAACAAATTATATTTGACTTTTTTTCAAGTTCATTTAAAGTATTTTTTCTTTAGTTTAGAGAAGATTATTAAATAGAAAGAAAAAGAAGAAATAAAAAAAATTACATTATTACTAGACAGATTATTTTTCAACTGTTCCACATTACATTAAACCCACTCAAACATTACTTACTCCTAACAAAAGAGAAGTAGATAAATAGTAAAATTTGAAGTGAAGGGAAATTAATTGTAGTTTGAGTGTATTGCGCGCACAACTTTACTAATTAATATTTCTGTTGACTCGCGTTAATGAGTCCAAAGTTACATTCATTAATTACGAGTCGATGGTTTGTTCCGCAAACCATAGATGTAGACGCCGTCCCCCACCGCAGATCAAACCATAGACGATTACTATGCGGTGAGATGGAAAAGCATATTGCAATGTTACTGAAATTAGGCATGTACAAGTATTTTTATTTTGGCAAGTTGAACATTGTTGAGCATTAACTGAGGATATTCCAAATGAGTAAATATTATGAACCACGGAAAGACCAGATTTTTCTTATCTATACATTGAACATTTCTGATGGATTTACAAGGCAATTTTACGTGACAAAAAGTCCGTTTAAAGAAAGATTTAATGATGGACCTTCTACCTGAAAACTTACCTTTTTAATGTTTTGTTTTCGAAGGGGAAATCCTTTTTACGAACACTGCCTCCCGGGTCTTCACTTGGGAGTGTGGGACTCCTGGCATCTAGTGTGCCAGTCTACCCACCAAAACCTTCTTGCCGTTTTGAAGACATGATGCGATCGCATGGCATTTCATCCCGATGCCCTCTGACCTGAAAACTTACCTAGTAATGATACACTATATATACACTACACTATACTATGCACTTTCAATCCATGCGGGTGTGACGATAATTTTATTCGCTTGCTCATAATCACCAATATCATGCAGTATGCCGTTAATCTTCGAAAACAAATGGACATCAATGAAGGCCCCTGCAGTAGCAAAACGAATAGAGTTATACCGTTGACTGCAGGTTCTCCCGACCACTCAGTTACTTCAGTGGGCGATAAAATACAGGTTGTCCTGACGGCGCGGACGAGTGTGGCATGAATCATGCGCACGATAGCGTCTGCTCGCGATAAAGTTTCCCGTTGTTACCACCAGGCGGCGTTGCAGTTGCTTTTCGAGTGTGGCAGCTATCCATTTAAACATTAAAAAAGAGATGTATTTGTGTTGTTTAGGTTTTAGATTTTTATGAAAAAATTTATAGTGCAGATTTATATGAGATACAAGTTTTATTTCGTCTTCTTTATTTTACGCGAAGATGGGAATTAAGTATTTAGCCTATAAGTGATAGTAAGTACTGTCTTACAATGTTCTGATAACTATTCGTCATCTTTATGAGATTCTAGAAGAGGATTTCAATTTAGAAATGATGATTAATTTATCTCTCTACCGGAAAATTGATCAATCAAAATATTCACGAGACCAAAAGTCGAATTCCTTAAATATTAATTTTTTTTATTTATTATTAATACAAAAAGAATTCAATTTTAAAATGCACCTAAAGCATAGACTTATTAATATTTTCTCCAGAATACAGAAGCATGCGTGTATTTAAAGCGACGATCACAAAAGATCTCCCCTCGCACACGCGCCGGAACATTAAATATTCTTTGTGTTCCCGGCGCCCGCTGATTTCATTATGTTAATGTCGCGTTTGTTTGGGCAAGCTCGGCGATACACCAGTGGAAGTGCCAAAAACTGGCAAGTGGATCACCTGCCAGTTATTTTTTGCTTCTACAGGATGTTCAATTAATCTATACATATAATAAATCTGTAGAAGGGTCAATTCTGTACATTGAAAATATTGAAAAAATAAATAGCAGGGGGTGTTACTGGATCGATACCAAACAAAAATATATGATTAAAAAAATTTTTGTCTGTCTGTCTGTATGTTCAGACATCACGTGAAAATTAACGGTTTGATTTTGATGAAACTTGGTATATTACACCTTATTACCCTGGGCATAAAATAGGATACTTTTTATCCTGGAAAAATACGAAGAAAAAAAATCTTAATATTTCAGTTTATCCATAGACGTTGTTCTGTAGAACCGCGAACACACGTTACGTTACCCGCAGTGGATTCAGCGCCGTAACTTATAGCGCCGAAAGTCAGATTTAGCTTGAACCGTTTGCGGCACACGCGGGCCGCTACTAATTACTATGAAAAAAATACTTAAGTCCGGTCTAACTAGACATTCGAAGCTACATTAATTCCCATCAAGCTGAAAATGAGTATAATTGTTTAAAACACAATCAAAAGTTATTTCAAAATTCCCCATGATTCCCGTTTAAGGAAAAAAAATTACCCAAGGTCAAAGGTAAAAAAATGGGTGTATCGCGATTTTCTTCAAAACGGTAAGTCTTTCTAATCGGAAAATAACCTCAGACATAAATTGTAGATCATAAAGTTATCTATAAAAAAGGTATCAATAATTTTTTTCAATAAAGCTACCGTTTCTGAGATATAACGATGCAAAAAGTTGCAAGCGTCATAATATGCACACGCTTCCACGCCATCTCTGAGGTAGTGTACTATTAACGCGTTTTTTTTTAACATTTTTATTATTAAACTTGAAAAAGTCTGAAATAGGTTAGAATAAACACGTGTTTTCACTACGCAGTGGCACTCAAGACAAACTTTCGCATTTATTATTTAAAAAAATTAGAATAACCCTTAGTGAAAAAAATCATCTTAGGACAATAATAGAGATTACAATTTTATCAAATTAAAACTAAAACTACTTATAAAAAGAAAGAAAAAAGATGACTACAAACTAAAATTTAATTTATAAATTGTACAGTCCCTTTATAGTATCAACATGCGGGAGTGTGCCCAGAAGGCTGGCAGCATTGCCAATTTGAATGGCAATGCTGACTCTCTGAGCCAGATAATTTCCAGCCCTCCGGTCAAGAGATACTTCAATAGATAGGCCCTCCGGTCCCAGAGTTTCTACCCCAAAAGTATAGGTATTACCGATGCCTACATATTTGCGCCTTTTGAGGTTTTTTGCCTCATTTGAAGCAGAACCGGCCTTAGATTTAGTAACCTGAAGATGAGACGGAAGTGTGTCGACACAAGTAGCATCCCACACCAAAGACCGCCCCAATCTCCAGGGTACCAAAGTCATACCATCCGGTCTCTTGGCATCATCCCGAGCCAGACCGTTTGGTTCTAGAATGGCTGGAACATGGATGGTGGCAAGAGCACGGAGGATTATATTATTTAGGGCGGCATGGCGCGCTATACGGCCGGCACTCCTAGGGCATGAGAGGCCGTGGTGTCCATAGCCGTCAACGGTATCCCCGCAAGGATTACTTTTATTAAAGACTAACGGTATTCCATGTGTTGAGCATTCTGAGATAAAGCAGGTATACGACCCTAGCCACGTACACAATTAAAACAGAGAGACAGATGTTGTCTCAAGGGTTCACTACAGTATAAATGAAGGGACTGGGTTTCATTATACTTATGTATGTTTTTTATTTTGAATTCAAGTTAAAATTACCGACAGAACAATATTTTTACTTATATTACTGCTACACAGAGTATATATGAGACGTGCTTATGCATATTATGACGCTTGCAATTTTTTGCATCGTTATATCTCAGAAACGGTAGCTTTATTGAAAAAAAATATTGATTCCTTTTTATAGATAACTTTATGATCTACAATCTATGTCTGAGGTAATTTTCCGATAAAACCTACCGTTTTGAAGAAAATCGTGAATAACCCATTTTTTTACCTTTGACCTGGGTAATTTTTTTTTCCTTAAACCGGAATCATGGGGAATTTTGAAATAATGCTTTTGATTGTGTTTAAAACAATTATACTTATTTTCAGCTTGATGGTTATTAATGTAGCTTCATTCTTATTTTTAGTAGTCACAGTTACTCAAAATGGAGAAATAAACCATCCACGCGATGACCGCACATCCGCGCGGACGGAGTCGCGGGGGGAAGCTAGTTAAGAATATACTTAGTGAACACTTCCCCATTAAAAGCATCATAAGATAACAAATACATTGGAACAAGATTCCGTGCACAAACATTTATGCCATCTCGCGTCCGTTAGTTATATAAATTCTTCCTGCTGACGATAGTCCTGGTTACATGATCAGCCCTGGAGAGGCGCTACCATGATCCCGGATTGGGAGATTCAGCTTTACACAAAGGGACTAAAATGTGATTTCCGCACCCTTTGCCTCTCCATCCAGTCAGTATCCATTCTTTATATTTTAAAATGCCTTTACATAACTAACAATAGTTTTGCAGCGATCACAAGCACGCGGTCACGTTTCACCCAGTATTGATAATATTCAACCATATTCAACAATATGTTGTATTGTTTCTTATATATAAACATAATTTTTGTCCTCCCCTCCACGTGATACAAGGCTTGTTATTTCGGAATGTGTCGCTAACGCGTTCGCTAACGACATGTTTCTGGTAACAAGCCTCCCTCCTTTATTGTTTTGTAATGGAAACATTATGGGAATATATGTTTCTGTGTTATTATGCCTGTAATGATCGCTCGCCTTTTGTAATTCGTCAAATTAAATTGCTATTTTTTGTTTTGTTTTATATTAGTAATTGGTAAGAATTTTCATGACAGCTGTTCCATTGATTGAGTAAAATTTTAAAGAATTTCATTGTTCTACTACATTCAAAAAAATCTAATTGAAAATAAACCCTAACTTGATTATTGATTTAAAAAAAATATATTTAAGACAAAATGATCATAGTATATAAATTTATAGTTTTAGAAATTTCATGTCTCAACAAGCGGGAAATCTATCTGAAGATATTGCATATAAACTGGCAGTTATAGTTTAGTGTATGTTGACGTCATCAAAACAGCAAGTTGACAGGACCGTAAAACGAAACGGCATGGCGCACATATTGTATCGGAACGGAACGAAAGTCGTTCGATTTATATGAAAATGTCGCGAGTAACGATCACAATCGCCACAAATCACGACACGACGCGACACGATGCGATTGGTCAATTGGCAGGCCATTATGTCGCCGCTATAACTCAATAGAATAGAATAGAATAGAATAGATTTATTTTCAAAATTGGATACAAGGTATCACTTATTGACGTCACATAACTTAAATCTAATTATAACTACTACCGCTTCCAAAGCGCATGTGTAGAAGAAGCGGCGGAACAAACTACACTGCAGCATTTTCATAGGACGTCAATTTACAAATATAGATCTCTTAAATCTAAATCGTGGACGAATGCACATTGTCTACATTAAAAAACATGTATGAATGTAGAACTGATTATGTCAATACGAATATTTCGTCAAATAAAATAAATATAAAATAAAATATGTACATACTGTACAAATTATGTCCAGATCATGTCAAAAATATACAATTGTAAACGTGAACGAGGAATAGAAGAGAATGGGGAATGGCGAGAGAATAACAGAGTGAATTGCGTGCAGTGGAACGCTCGTGGACCCATTCGGTCGCACATGATTGGCGGCTATTCATTTTATTCACGATACCTTTTAAAGTACAAGTACACTTTTCCTACTTATTTAAAGTTTAGAAATTTTAAGTATTCTAATAAATTTGTTCTTTTAACCTTCCATTTATCCTCGATGAATTTATTATATTGTATTTCGAAAACCCCACGTGAACTAAAGTTTTTCCCGGGATAAAAAGTACAAAATTACCCTATGTCCTTGTCCAGGCTCTTGTCGGGCAAGATTGGTTCGATAGACATAATGCGTGCCGAGGTATATATATATTAGAAGTAGGTGGTTTGATGTTAGCAACATCTAAATAAAGAAATAAAAATAATTGTTGTGTTGCAGTAACTATTGAAAAATAAAATGTAAATGCAGTTTATATTAGAATGAGTTGTAACCCCAAACTATTCACTGGCGGTATAGCACACCACGCTGCGAGCCGCGGTATTCGCTTAGTTCACCACAGTTTTGATGAATTCCCGTGTACTACCTGATAGGACCATAGTAATATTAGGTCAGAAGCCTATCATTGGCTTATCTACTGCATTCTGGAACAAGCTTCCTACGAGCGAGCGAGAGTCATAACTGCTCCTTCAGTCAATTGTTTTAAGAATCGGCTAGACAAACTTTAAAAATCTCCAAGCATCAAAATTCACACGCATCAGCTAAATGGGCTGCTAGTGTGTTTAAAGTATATAATAATAATAATTCTCCTATGGCGCCACTCATTTTGCTTGTGCATACACACTGAAAGATCAGTATTATGGTAATGATATTGTGATATCTTCACACGTCAAATCAGAAACGTCCAGTTGAAAGTTTACTTGCACTACACACTACAGCTACTTACTAGCAATGTACTGTCTACCTACACCTCTGGGTATGAGGTGTGATGTACTACTCAATGCAATATGTTGATGAGATTCATAATGATGATCTTTTCCAGAGTCGACTTACTAGGAAAAAGATTCAAATTTTCTCATTGATTGGGAATATGAAAATGTATATGTATATAATGTTTTTGTGCCGTGTGGTTCCCGGCACCAATACAAAAAAGAATAGGACCACTCCATCTCTTTCCCATGGATGTCGTAAAAGGCGACTAAGGGATAGGCTTACAAACTTGGGATTCTATTCTAGGCGATGGGCTAGCAACCTGTCACTATTTGAATCTCAATTCTATCATTAAGCCAAATAGCTGAACGTGACCATTCAGTCTTTTCAAGACTGTTGGCTCTGTCTACCCCGCAAGGGATATAGACGTGACCATATGTATGTATGTATGTATATAATGTTTTTAATTAAAAAATTTCGAAGTTAACTTCGCTAAATGAAATTTATATATTAAAGAAAACTACACTGTAGCCAAAAGCCTTCTGTTTCTAGCTTTACTGTAGGTAACTGTAGTCGTCGTCTCCATCGCGTCAGACCAGATAATTATAACTTGGCAGATCAGGTGGCGCGCCATCCGAGAGCCATTTCATTCCGACCTCATTACGAATTCAACTCGATTTTGATGTGGATTACTGGAGGCGGAATTATTCTGTGGATTCATTACCGAGTTATTATCTAATCCAATCACTAGTTATATCTTAGTGACTTCGTGGAAAGGGCCGTAAACTTAATAAAACATACTTAATTTCGGAGTCAATTAAGAATTCATTTCACTGATATGTGATAATGAAAAAAAACATAAAATTGTGTAATATTTGTGCGACATGAAATTTTAAGTAGGTATGTTTTTAGTTAACAAAACAACAAATTATCTTATTCTTATCCACATCTGCACTATGAATGAAGAGAAGATTTATAGATATGTTTCTATTTTTATTTTTTTGTAAATTAATTTGGCACAGATATAGAAAAGCTAGTCTTCAAATATAAGGTATATAAAATATAAGGTATATAAGCAGCTAAATTCTGAAATCGACAATGTTCTAGCTAAAATCTCGTTGCGTTCAGCTTGGCCTATATGCAGAACACATTTCAAACATCCACGAAATCAGGCGCGAATCGAATTAAACTCGCACTGACAAATGTTATTATCGCAATACTAATTGGCACGTATCATAACCGACTGCGCAAGTTAGAGTTATGAGCTTCACAGCCACACATCGGTATGCGCGACTCCACTCGACTAATTGTGTAATGCGATCGCAAATAATAACATTAACTGATTGTACGTCTTTATGAGTACCTATATGCGAAACTTCACATTGGTAGATCACAGTGCGATGGCAGACTGGAAACTACAGGGGTTAAGTCAAGTTAAGAGTGCCGTGTGGTTCCCGGCACTATTATAAAAAAGGACTAAGGGATAGGCTTATAAACTTGGGATTCTTCTTTTACGCGAAAGGGTAGAAACTTATTACTATTTGTATCTCAATTCTATCATTAAGCCAAACATATAAAAAAAACCGATAAGCCACCAGTTTTTTTAACTCTGTCTACCCCGCAAAGGATATAGACGTGATTAAATTTATGTATGTATGTAAATTAAGAGTCAAGAGGGGACTTAATTTATGAGAACAAGAAGTACCTTTGTTTAATTACATTTAAAGCTTCACATTTGGTTTTGTTGGCTGTAGCAGGTAGAAGAATTTGACCTCAATGTGGAATTAATTACAACTCTCCTTGGTTAAGTCCTAAAATTCAGAAATTTTTAGAGAAGATAATGAAGAGATATTTGAGATTTTTGTTTAGACATTACTCATTATTTATTTTTTATGATCTTGTTACTAACACGCAAGTTTAAGATAGTATTTCATTAAAAATATTAAAAGACAGTAAAAATATTTTGCTGAATTTGTGATCCCATAAATATTTTAATTTGATAGACCAAAATAGTTAAATATTTATTCATTCAAATAAAAAAAAATGTATCTTAAAGATAAGTCCTCCTTTACTAGTCAAATGTGAACTATCTCTCGTAACCTGCAAATCGTGTGCTAAATACAATATTAGGGTTGCCACGCATTGCGTGCCGCCCCGCTCATGCAGATCCCTGACAGATTCAATTAGGCAACGTTATAACTCTTTTGTTTGTAGCTAATCTTGATATTTTTCTGCTAAATGTACATTTTGTGACGCTGCGGATCTTTAAATGATAATAAACCGTTAGTTGAGTATACGTGTATGAGTATTAAAGGTTCAAAAAATTATAAGTTCCTTTTTACAACGGCTTTTACATTTTTTGCTTTAATAACACTCTCAACTTTAGATGGTAGAAATGAAAAAGAATTATATAGTCTATCTTGGTAGATAAATAGAAGTTTGGCAAGCCAGGCCGTCCTTAGTTATGCTTACTATTTTATGCGGCTGTATATTTTATATAATGTATATATGATTTTGACTTAAACTTCTATAAGTGAACCGGCCGTTGAAGGAAATACAAAAAGAATGTGAAATGTGTAATGGAAATGTATAATTTATCACTCGGCGGAATAAATCGCAAATCTGCGTGGATCTACATCATAGTAAATGTTTACTTAGAGAAGGTTTCTGTCCAGTTTTGCGGTAGATGTGAGTTTGTGCATTTTGTTTTGACGACTTAAGATAAATTATATCTTTTTACATGCATGTTAAATTTATTGCTTATAAAATAAATAATAATAACTTATAAAAAGCGTTAACCCATGCTTCAAATTTAAGCGCGTTAATGTCTGACTGTAAATTTTCCCGGAGAATTATACAAGTTCAAAATGTAATGTAAGGGTGCAACTGGTATTAGACACAAGCAAACGAATTAAATAATGTATAAAAAAACCATATCCTTAAGCAAGAATGGGAATAAAAATTACAGTGAAGTTAATATAACATGACCTACTGGTAATTTGTATTTCTTGCTACGTCACGCGAATGAGACGTGCCACACGGAGGGGAGGGGAGGGGGGCGAGCGAAGTGAAGAGAGGTGCTCGTCGCTTTCTTAAGATGTCTTGCCTTTCCAAGCCTCGTGTCTGGATTTCATTTGAGTTGTTTCTAGGAAACGCTGCCATGAAAACTGCAGGATGATTATGACCGTCTTTTCCAGAATGGCTTTATTAAAATTTCATACTGAGAATCTGAAACTCAAATCAACCGCAATCTCAAAACTAGTTCATTGAGACTACTATATTATCTGTAATTTTATAATTTTCTTGTAATTTTCGCTCGATGGGAAAGGACAAGGCGTGAAGAGTTCTGATCCTGAAGCGGTAACTTAAACAACTAAGAACCGCCTCTTTTTTTAATCAGGTTAGTTTGCATACATACATACATATGGTCACGTCTATATCCCTTGTGGGGTACACAGAGCCAACGGTCTTGAAAAGACTGATAGGCCACGCTCAGCTATTTGGCTTAATGATAGAATTGAGATTCAAATAGTGACAGGTTGCTAGCCCAGGTTAGTTAGGTTATCAGGTTGGTTTTACGAGTATTTTACAAAAATATCGTAAAAGCTTTTCACACAATGAAATCGAGTGTGAAATAAAAATGACGATGACGTGTACAATCGTATGAAGATTATTAGGTACATTCCGTCATTAGCACACAATGGGAGGGGGTGTCGGCTTGAAGATAATTAGTAGAGCAGCGAAAAATGGCGGCGACATGGCGTGACGCGGCCGCCTTGCGATGTCACGGCGCTAGGGGCAAATGGAAGAAATATAACGAATTTGTTGCACTTTACACTGACAGCTGTGTCATTGTGCCCCGTTCAGGACAATGACGTGACATGTGTATGTCATTAGGTTTTCAAAATGGAGAAGCTTTATTTGAATCTCAATTCTATCATTATTAAGCCTAACAGCTAAATGTGTGCTATCAGTCTTTCAAGACTGCTGGCTCTGTCTACCCCGCAAGTGATATAGAGATGATTATATGCATGAATGAGCTATTAGGAGGTATGTTGTATTTTTATTTGTAGTCGTTAAAATCTGGCTTCGTATTATTTAAAAGATAAATTTCTGTAACTATACTTTTACCCAAAGCTCTTTTCACGTGAAAAGAGAAAATCTATTCTAATTACAAATTTTGTTTATACAAAATATAGCGGTGGTTTCACCGGAAAAAAGTAACAAAAAATAAAGGCAACAGTTGAGTAGTCGTATCTTTTATCGTTTATCAAATACTACATCAAAAATTATGAGATAATTGAAAAAACTTCTCAAAGTATTATAAAAGCTTTATATTTCAATTCACCCGATAGACAAGTAAATATTGTTCGTCGATTCTTTTACAGTAAAAAATAAACTTATGACAAAACCGACGAAGAAATATTGTGGTGTCTCGGAACTTCCTCTCCGTGCTGTCACATCTGCGCGTGGCACGGAACGGAATGAGCGAGCAGTAGAACGAAACGTGGCGGTGATGAGCGACAAGGAGCATGGAAAAGTATCGAGTGTACCAATAATGAGCTTTTTCAGAGGAATAATTATACTCTTTAAAAATAATAACTGTTAAAATTTAATTACCAAGTCTATATTTTACTTAGCACCAATACAAAAAAGAATAGGACCACTCCATCTCTTTCCCATGGATGTCGTAAAAGGCGACTAAGGGATAGACCTACAAACTTGGGATTTTGTTTTTAGGCGATAGGCTAGCAACCTGTCACTATTTGTATCTCAACTCTTTCATTAAGTCAAACAGCTGAACGTGGCCTATCAGTCTTTTTAAGACTGTTGGCTCTTCTACACCGTAAGGGATATAGACGTGATTATATGTATGTAAGTATGTGTTTTCTTATATTTTTACTACGAGTATGTAACGATTAACTCCAGAGTATACCAGCTCCCGGGCGGCGACAATAGCAGGTACAAACAATGTGCCGATTGTTTCGTCTCGTCTGATTGAACCAGAGATTGTCCCGATACAGCCTTTCTTACGTTCGCTGAAATGTGCTGCTGCCGCGTCAATGGCTACGAAAAGATACATTGATGAAAAAGCTGCAGTGTAGTTACTCCGTCATTCCTTTCACACATAAAATCATGCTTCTGTTCCGGTGGGGTAGGCAGCGACTACTGTATTTTGGCACGACCTCTGCATACTTGTTTAGCTTCGTCCACATTCATTACGCTCTTCGTGCAAGCGCATTTTAGCCCTTAGTCACAATAGACGGATAAATCACATAGACATAGTAAGTTCGAGACTTGTAATATTGGATATTACTCAACGATACCATATTTTATAAAATCCTATATCCATGATGAACGGTTCTGTTTCAGAAGCAAGAACACTAACATTGCTAAACAGGCCATGAATATGGACAAGATGAAGATTTTTAATCTTCAATTTTCATAATCCTCGCAACGATTTCCACAAATTTAGATAAATGTCAAAACGAGAGACTAAACGCAAATTGTGCGAAGTGAAACGAATGCTAATGGAAAAGTGAGTGAAGTCCATAATTACTTAATTAGGAGTCAATTGAGGCGAACCCGGCGGCAGCAGCGAGAGAGCCGACAATTAATCTCAGTCAAATTATTCCTTATTAATAAATCGCCTACAGCGCGGCGAGTTTCCTCCAAATTAAAATACATCCCGACTCTGTTTCTACGCAAGTCGAATATTTAAAAGTCAATTGTCGGTAATTAAACGGAAATAAAGATGGCGGTCGGGTCATTGTCCTGTGGTTATGTAATGAAGGTTATAGAAAATTATGCCGGCAAATCTAAATGGAATATTTAATTGTAAATACTTAAATTTCGTCTTGCTTTTGATTTTCAGAATATAAGTAGGTATGTATCAAATGTAAATATGCTTTGTTAGATCTTTGTCCATCGAGCTAAATTGATAATATATTGATGAATTTACATGAAGCAAATGAAGTATGCAGGGCTATGTCTACCCATCCCGCAAATTGCGGCCTGAAGCGGCATCAAATGTATGTTTATCTTTAGTACGTACATACATATAATAACATCTTTATCCCTTATAGCGGGGTAGACAAGTCCAAAGTTTTGAAAAGACTGATAGGCCACTTCAGCTGCTTGGCTTAATGATAGAATTGTGATTCAAATAGTGACAGGTTGCTAGCCAAAAGAAGAATTCCATGTTTATAAGCACATACATCATTTTAAATCATACACATTCAGTTGCCTGAACGTGTTTGAATATTTAAGTCGGTGTCGACATAAAATTTTCTTGTTCCGAGAAAACCCGACCTAAACCAAATGGAAATTTCAATTCAGAAAAATATCGAAAATGAAACTTCGGTAGAAATTGACGAATTTTTTTTGTAGCGGATGGAGTTTAGAGTTACACAATACATTTAGTTTAAACGGTTTTAGGATTATATTCATAATAAAATATCTCTTAAAATGTATTTGGAGAACAAATCCCAAAACTACTTAGCACCATGCCGCCAGAACACCACATTTTTTCCAGTTATTAATTATTATTTTAGTTGCCTTGTTTAGATTTTGTTTCACGTTAATTTCAGATAAGGTTTAATTTGTTTTAAAATGTTTGTATATATATTTGTTAATGATATGATTAAGTACATGATCTTTATGAAGAAAGTACTATTAAAAATGTTCACACAATCCCAAAAGATTTTATTAACTCTACTAATTTAATTTATATTACTATTTTGTATATATATATAATAGTTATGATATGTGTGTTCGTCGATAAGTTAAGCAATATCTCATTTTATATATTAAGAAGATATAATATGAGAGTGACTTCAAATTATCTAGAGATCAAGAGATCGAGCAAGCAAACATAACAAGGGATAAGTCTTAGCTGCAAAGAGTTACTGTGGTCATAGTAAAATATAATAAGTAGGTAAAGTTCATTTTATTTATTTATTTAAACTTTATGCAAGTAAAATGTACAACACGTGGATTTTATATTATATTCATAGACAATTGCGTCATAGGGCCGTTCACATAAAGAAGCTTTCGAGTCTTATGACTATCTGATGCGTCTACCTCGCAAGGAATAAAAATAGTGGCAGAAATTACTGTAACTAAGTACGTTAAGATTAAATTTTTCGTTTTTCCTAGATATTACAATCAAACCAAGTTAAAAAGTTAAACTGCCTTTCTTATAAAATTTTACTATGAACATAAGTGGGGATATGACTTGGTTAAGTCTAAGACTGTGCTCAAACAGACGCGACGAGGGATTACCATGCGTGTACTGATATTTGTGTTTGAGCCGGCGCTAATCTGCTCGCAACTTTACAACTTCTGACTCCTCACTGGGTTCCTGAGATGTGATAGCACATGGGATTGTTATGTTAATCTACAGACGCCAGCGTATTTATCAAAAACGGTATTAGTTTCAGGAAGTTGTCTCTAATTTCTAGGTGCCACAAGATACCCATATGCCAAATTAATTACAAGTCAAATAAATGTTGCCCGTGATTTTTCAAAATTCATATCAAAATCTCAGTCATCATTATATTTTTATTTGTAAAACCGTAACAGAGAATCAAACAAACAGAAGTTATTTAGAAAGTTGACATCGGGGTATTTTAAAAGTCAAATTTTAAATTTAATTATCAAACATTCGCATTTCCTTTTGTTTTTCATTAATTCCTACCACATTCAGTATATCAAAGGGTACCATTAAACAAAAAATGTATACAATGTCACAAATATGACGCAAAATGGTTCCATACAATAGCGGCGCCCTCTCGTGGAATTGCGACAAATGGTCGCGGCGACAATCGGCCGCAGTCGCGTCGCGTCGTGTCGCAGCCGCGGCGCGTTATCACACGCCCCATATTTCTAGTGAGGCCCATTGTGTTTGTTAAAAAGAGGTTTATGCCTCGCTGAAATAAGGTAGGGACTAGAAAATGTGAAAAATGTAATTAAGTAAATTGTCGGATTCTCGCCTCTGAACAGAAAGGTCCCTCTTTCGATACCTGGTCAAGTCATGATGGAAAAAGAAGATTTTTTCTGATCCTGGGCCAGTAGTTAGTATCCCAGAACACCAGTATTAATTATATTTTGGGGATAGCTTAATCTGTGTGTTTAATATATGGGACTCAAATACGAACACTGTACTGTGACATGTTAATTCTAGCTACTACTATTCATTCTCTTCTATCATCAGCTGTGTCATGTATGTATATTAAATTATCGACAAGAAATAAACTTACTTACTCACTGCTCTCGCTTTCATTTAAATTGTAATTGACGCGAGCCCATATTTATATTTATTTACTTATTTCGTGAAATATAAACTGAAGTTGTGGATTAAAAAAGCTCTAAAATCAACCAAAAAAAATAAAGATAACAGTTGGTCCAAGCTGTAAGAAACCGTTACTTTACTCATGTTTATTATATTCTTTAATGACACAGGATTACTTTACAATCTCAAGTAATTTCTAATCCCAACTGGTTTCAGCCCTTCCAACTGTGTAACACAAATCTTGGATAGTAACAGAATACAATAGTTATTCCAGTTATTCCGTAATAGTTATTTTAGGGCTTCGAAACGTAGAAACGTAAGTTCATTGACATATGTATATATTTTAAACGTTATTTGTGCATGTACATAGTTCTTTAAGTACATAAATAAATGTTGCATTACATACAAGGTCCCGGGTTCGAAGCATTCCAAAAACCAATCCTCGTAACTTCCTATGGAGCAAGCTCAATCTGGGTATTCATCCCGCATGTACTTTTTATCTATATTAATGTCACTTTTCACTCCATCTTGGCCGTGTAAAAC
Organism: Amyelois transitella; assembly: GCF_032362555.1. NCBI lineage: Eukaryota > Metazoa > Arthropoda > Insecta > Lepidoptera > Pyralidae > Amyelois > Amyelois transitella. The sequence goes on along the minus strand of NC_083520.1, from coordinate 10,691,811 downwards.
ACACAAAATTGTAATCGCCAACAAAATATCAGTCGGCATTATTGTGCCCCACACACAATAAGTCTTACCGTTCGTAATAGCGCACATGACGGCTCCTCACCCGCGGGACGTGGGGCCCGTCACTGTAGGGTCCCACAGGGTTCGCTTATGCCTGCGCATACTCATAGCTGTAATATATATTCATACGTGTTGCTATAAATTATATTGTACCGAGCTGATATTCATAGGAGCGTTCTCAAAACTTCAATAAATATTTTTGTTTGCATTATGTCTGTCAGATTACATTGATATTCATTGCTATATATTTTCTTAAAATATAACCTAACCAACATGTATGGTACTTTTCAAGCCAAAGTTCCCACGGGGACGAAGCCCCGGGGCTCAGCTAGTAATATTATAAATGCGAAAGATTTTTGCTACTATTTCATACAAAAACTTTACGAATCTAGATAACACTTTAAAGGCAATCTCGGAAAAAATTAAATAGGAAATACATTATCTCAAAATGACATGCTTTTCTATAATTTATAATATTACAAATATATTATAGCCACAAGTGTGACCGGCTTTAGGGGACGCCATTGGACCACAACGAGGGGAATTTCACATTATAGTGCGTCGCGATGTGATAAGTCAATTAGAGGCCAAGTCCTTGTGCGCGGATTAGCGTGCACATGTCGTCTAAATTATGTTGTTAAATCTTCTGCGAGAGAAAGCTTTACGAAGTTTAAATTAGAAAAAAGTGAATTTTTGTGAGGGTAAAATTATTTTATTTTTTTAAGCCCTTTTCGATTGCTTGATAAATTTCCCTGCAGAGGCGGGGCGCCTTTATTATTTATGTTTAATGTCTACAAATTAGTTTCAAAGGTCAAAAGCCAAAAGATAAATTTGCCAGTAAAAACAAACCTTATTTTATTTATTTTTAAATAAATACGTAATTTTGATAATATATAATACGCAGTTTAAAATTATCTCAAATTTTCCAGAGAGGTAGACATTTTTCAATTTGGCCAAATTTTTGCATACGTTTTTGCCAAACTGATCTGTTGTAATATTTTTAAAATTTTTAGGGAGAGTTTTCCATTGAGATATAAGTATATCAAAATAACTATATCTTTTAACATTACGATTATTATTTTCTGCTTTGCCTTAAGGACAACACAACACAAAGTAATGCGCTACATAAAGTTACATCATTATTACGAGGCACTAAAGCCGCCTCAATCGTCCTCGCCGCGCGAATATTGTCCGCGGCGGTGCAGTACTGCACTAGTGTGTACACTCGGCTACGGTTTCATTATTTTAGCTTTTATTTCTTTATTGTTACTGTACATACCTCGCAACGTGAATGTCCCGTAGTTTTCTATATTTCCTTATTTTCGCATTTATTTGAACAAATACATCTAAGTTTTTGTAAAGACTAATAAACTAGTAACTCTTTTTGAAAGCAATGGGCTAGCAACTTGTTACTTTGCGATTCCAATTCCATTATTAAGCCAACCACCTGAAACTGGCTTTTCGGTCTTTTTGAAACTGTTTGCTCTGTCTACTCCGAAACGGATTAATACCTATTACTTGTACTTAAAAGAACCATCTGCTTCGTTCACGTATCGCAATATTTTTTTTACCAAAGATACTTTATCCGAGATGAAAGTAACTCGAAGTACTCTTTGCAATCTTCCAAATTTACAATGAAAATAGCCACAATAATTCTTATTGAATTGAGTAAATCAGCGAATGTGCCCTGTGACTGTACGCCGCAGTGCCGACACACTTCCTTTGCTCGGGCGCTCAGTAAAAACTGAACAAAGCTGAGCTAAGCCGCGGAGGCCCGCGTTTCTTGCGAGGGTGTGCGAGCCAGCGCGCTAAGTAGCGCCGAGACCGTAATCCCACTTAAAAACTACTTCTTTTGCGCTATTTGTAATGGAATATTATAGGACATTAATTTGAGTCACACTTCTCATAAAGCACCTAAGTAAAATAATTCTGTTTTGAAACTGTTTTATGACTTTCTTCCGCCGACTTGAAAAGCACCTACGGCCTTTATCGTAGGTACTACACACTATATGTGTGTATTCAGGGATTAGGACGGTGTTTTGACGTGAAAGATGGACAAACACTACACAAAGACACAATCACATCTATTAATAGCTATTTAGTCTGACAGGTAAAACCAGCAAATACCCTGCTAGTAAAATTGTAAAAGACAAGAGAAGCTGCTCATAAATATGATATTTCCTTTTTAGGTAATGATCTAGGATCTTTTGACTATCTAATGTTAATTCTATCAAATCAAAAAGACATTCAGTTGAACATGGCCTTCGAGTCTTGTGACTATTAGCTCTGTCTACCTCATAACAAAGAAATATGTGTATTCATTTATTTCCCCAAAATTTCGCATATCAATTATTCCTAAAACCTCATATATTCTGTTGAAAACCCCTGTGTCTTATTTGATAATTTTCATATGAAGCACTCAAAAACATTACGAATCAAATAAAACTGTTAATGCCCGTTTTGTGTTTTTAATACATGAAGCTCATATGTGGTTTAAAAATGGCAGTAAAAACGAATCGCACTCGGGTTTATCTGCACTCAAATGAAGTCAACACGAGTCACACAGCCGAAACTTTTATGGTTCGCGTGGATTACCATAGACTAGTAGAAAGACTAGAATAGTACTTCAATTCGAAAAAAAAGGTGGCCCTTAGTTTGACCTGTATGTATGTCCGCAGTAATCACATGTTTCCCTGAATGATTTTGATGCGGTTTTCAGGAAGGTAGTAAAGGTGGCTGTAATTTTGTTGTGGATGTTCTGTCATGATTATCTTTCTGAAGTTAGTCCCAATTGTGGGACCCTCACCTCTGTGGAGAGGACCCGGCGTCCGTCTAAGACTGGTCCGTCTAAGGCATGTAAGGTCGCTGGTCCTAAATATTCACGCACTGCAATATTTATTTACTTATACAAGTCTTATCCCAAATGGTAAGACATGATGAAGTGCGGTGCCATGAGGTGAAAGTGTGCACATACTTTTTGCCTTACATTAAGCCAGCAGTTTTGATAAGGCTGTAAGGTCATTGTCAGCTCTTTGGCTTAATGATGGAAATGAGAAAACGAAATTGTGCACGAGTAATCAAAATTATTTTTGGAACACACATTTATCAGTACAATTGATAACATTATTCAAAATCAAGTCATGACCTATCTACTGCTAGAACTCTATGTAACATGAACATTAAAAAGCGGCATTATTGCCGAATTACATCACAAAGAGATCGGCCTGTAATTACAGCCCGCGGCGCAACTCGCTCGCCCTGTATAACCGCTATACAGGGTGCGCAATAAAACGCTCGTTTGCGCGGCCGCACGCTGCGATCATCTGCGCGCCACGACGCGATCATTTGCGACTTTGCGCGGTCGGATCCACTAATGAGGGTTAACGCGCATTTGACGCATTTTCGGGAAAGATACAGTTATATTGCGTTTAAATATCTTATCATTTTTTGTAACAGGAATATTTAAATTCATCCACTTGTTTTGACTTTTTATTATAACTGTGTAAAAATTGTGTTTCTATTTCGTTTTTGAGACATTTACTCCAATGATCTTATCAAAGATTCGGAGATTTATGATGCAGACCGTATCCAATATGTTAAGATGAAAATCTTAATCGGAGGCCTTTATTATGCTCCATCATATAAAAATACAAACATAAAATAAATACATTTCTAGTTGAAATTCCCCTTTAAGCCTACAGAAACAACTAAATGAGTAGGCATTCTCTTTAGCCGCTCTCAGAGGCGCGTCAGTCTACAAACTAACTGTTTAAATCGCAAGTGTGAAGCTCAAACTTCGCTCGAGTTGGAAACTCCAAGAAAAACCGGCGGTTAATTATAAAGTGCGATTTCTATTAGCGGCGCCCGCGCTCAAACTTCTCATTTCGCGCATGTATTATTCAGATAACTCGCTCCAGGATCTTCAGATATATAAACGTTTATGTATTTTTCTCATTCTATTCTTTAAAAGATACTGCATTATTATTATACTACAGTACGCCCATCTGCGCGATCGCATTACGCTAAATATTCAGTTAATTTCCATTCCCTCTACATCCCTAGACCATATAAGGGACCCACACCAAATTTCAAATCTCTAGACCCACCGATTTGCGCTTAGAACTTAGATTACATTACAAGCAATCAAATTAATGAATTAATATAGTGTGTTTTGAGTTTTTAAAATCCATCATAACCTGATGTTTTTTTTTTCAACAATATGGAGTTGTAAAATTTATTTTGTACAATTTTTTTTCCAAAATGTACTGTTGCTTTATCTGCGCTAATTCATTAAAAAGAAAAATAACAGTCCTTTAATAAGTGTTATTGTAAAACATATTTGCATAGCGAAATTACTTGCTTGGTTATGTAGAGCTTAATGTTCGCCACTGAGTTTGCTATATTAATACCTCGTCACTATAAAAGTCAAAAACTTCGCCATTAAGCCGCAACTATAGCTCATGAAAATTCATGAGTTCCCGAAACTCCAAGAACAGTGGTATTTACGCCGCGGGAACAAAGCGGGATGTCCGCTCGCCGGCGCCGGAGATTGCACTCAAATACATTTTTCCGTCCCCCCCTCCCTCTCCCTTTTAAGGTCTATTCCGGAACATCAGAGCCGCGTCAGGGACGTAGCCAACATAAGAGTTTAGTAATTTTTCTTTTGTTCTGTTGTATATAGTGTGCGTAATTTGCCAACTGGTGTCAGATTTTCAGACCGCCTAAAGGCATTAGATATAGCTTTAAGACTGCCATCTAGTCATATAGACAGCCGGGACCAACTACTGTTGACAAAACTTAACGAGCCTTCCGAAGCACTCGAGTTATAAGCGTAAGCGCTTTAAACAGTTACGCCAATTGTCTGAAATATAATACGACCTTCTTACCTCTGAATAGGAACCTTTAAAAGGAGTAGTTCCTATGTGACTTACGTGGATCATAATCACATATTTATTTCCTGAAAATACAAGTTTTCTAACTATGTTTACCATCACACATCATTTACAATCGCTTTGATACATGGCCGACGCAGAATTTGAACCTGTGCATTCGACAACTGATCTCTCTCTCTTTGGATTAAGTGTCAATTAATATCAATCCAATGTAATGTTTTTTTTTACTACAAATGAGACGCGTCCCTGATGTGTGGGAGCAGACCATCCCCCCCCCCCCCCCCTCTCAGCTTGTATCCGGTATGCTCGCTAACGAGCAGTCTTTGTTGGCGAGCCATCGGGGCTGGACAGCGCTTCGATAGAATGACAAGTCACTCGTAACGGTTATAGTAGGCTGTAGAATAAAATGCCTTTTTAGTAAAAAATACTCGTAACGTTTTTTTAATAAACGTTTTTGTGATGGTTAATTTCGCTTTGAAATTGGTAATTAAAATTTTTCTGATTACTTTCTTCTTAAGATCTTCTGCCTTTCCCATCTTGGTATGTTCTGCTTAAACCTTCGCCATAGTCCCTTCCAAGCCTATTTTCATAATCATTAAGTTATTGCATTCTTTGATTTTCTTCAAAAATAGTGTTATCAAATTCATTCCAAGTTTAAATTGACTTTATCGTCATATCACAAGTATTTCACATCGATAAGTTCTTTTAAATCTGTAATATAATCTGTAAATAAGTTCTTTTAAAAAATATGTACAATAATACTCCTTTTCACGTTTTCAAATAATTAGAGCAATTACATTAACAGTCGCTATTTATCTGCTACGAGGATGCTACGGCGTAGCGCATGTGAACTACGACCGCTACGACTCAATAATTACGTAGCACACCATACCATTTATACGTCCGTAGCGTGGAACCGCTACGTTTTATGTTCCACAACTTGTTTGTTCTATTAAAGACAAAATTGTAAATTCAAATTTGGTAATTCTTGTTTTAAAGTTTCAAAGTTTTGGAGGTCAAGCAAGGAAAATGATTGGATATCACAAAGTTAAAGATTTAAATATTTATGAAATTTTAATAAATATGCTGATTGGTTACAAAATATTCTTTTTCTTCGCTACAATTTCATAGATCATGAATATTTATTTCTAAAAAAAATTGTCTGTAATCAAAAGACTTACAATCATCATCAATATTTAGCTCTCGCAGGTGCTTCTGGGTTTATAAAATTAGAAATAATTCAAGACATAAATACTTTGCATAATACATTTGATATTTAAACAAATTTAAAACACATTAAAGTTGCTAGCGAAAGGACGGAGCATTTTTGTACAAAAAAAGATAATACATAGGGTCATAGGTATATCATACATAAATTACCCCTACAGGGTAGACAGAGACGTCTTTCGTTATATTTACAATAATAATACTCGTCGCCGGTTTAGGTGATAAAAATAACATTAAATAAATTTAAGCCTAGTAATAGAATGCAGCTACTTAGTGAAGCGCACTGCATTTCACAGTGTTGTGACGTAGCCGCACGTCAGACAAGACGGGGCTTAATTAAAAACGACGGCTAACTGTGTGTATGCAATTAGACAGAGTTTGTCTCGGAACATATATTACATCAATTGGATATGTCAGGTTATTTAACTTGAAAAAATGATTCTATTAAAACAAAAATTAAAGTACACGCATCACGCCTTAATCTCTGTCTGTGCAGACAGAGCCTACTCAAAATTACTGGAAAAGTTGAGCCAATTTCAGCCGGATAAATAACTAAGATTCAGATTTTCGATAATTAAAAAAAAGAATTAAAATCAAAACCTTGTAGTTATATAAAATTTCGTGTTTCAACCAACAAATGTCAAACGGTAGTCACAATAACTTATTTTTACGTTACTACCCTTTAGTCAGCCACGTCAGGGGTCTGACCACGGGAGATAATCGCCAAAGGGATCTTTTATTTGTTTTCTTCTTATTATTGAACTGTCACAGAAATATCTAGATAATTCAGCGTTCTGTATTTTTTAAATTCCATAATTAAATAAAGTAAGAAACACCAATAGGCAGGGCCGTACACTATTCTAACTCACTACTACATTTATATACCGCACAAAAACAAAACCGGGATTTATCGGATGATTTTCCGCGAGACTAGTTAAATCTAATTGGTTTCCTCCTCGAGCCGGGACGACCCGGTATTAATAGTGCGACGCCGGATATTACGTGAACTTACTGTGTCAGCTTCTGAACGTGGTAACCTGTAATCGTAAAAGATGTTTGTTGGTCTGTAACAACAATCTCTTTCTTCATTCAAACGACGAGTTAAAGATTATTATCTCTCGAAATAGACTTATATTATATATTTATATATATATATATTAGTATGTTTATGTTGTTTATTACTGTCATTTATTTAATTGTTCCATGTTTTAATTATGTAAGTATTAGCATGTATCTTTAGTTAAATGTTATTTATGCACACGCCATACCGCTCCAAAATTCATATCTCCTCTCATGGGTCTACTGGAAGAGATTTCTTTTGAAATAAGTAGCACCTTTGTACTATAATTACTGTATTGAATGCTCCTGTATATAATTTTGTGTACATAAATAAATAAATAAATAAAAAAACAATGCCAACGAAACTGAAAGGAACAGAAAGAGGCGTGTTTTTATGTTCATTTGCATGTACCAGTACCAATTATCAACGTTTTGGCAAAGTTTGTTTGTTTGTAATATCTTTATTGCATAGAAATTTACACAGTAACAAGAAAATAGTAAGAACATAGTTATAAAAGAAACAAATCACTTGCAATGGCGGACTTACTTACTTAGGTATATAAGTAGTATAGAAGTAGGTCTGCAAACGGAGCTTACGTTTTTAAGCGCATTTATTTTTGATTACTTTTTTTAAATACATTTCGATAGCTTTGTTTTATACTTTGACACTCATGTATGCTTATCTACAAATTATATTCTCCATAAAAAAGAATAAATAAATGATTTATTTCTTAGTGAAGAAATATATCTTTTTACAAGGTATCTAACAGCTTTAGTAGCTAAATTATGAACTTTATATATCAAATTTTGCCCCTCCCGTCACCGGGGACATTTAAAGTTCAGTAATACTGTGCCCCGAAACATAACTCCTTTATTAAACCCCGCTTTAAGACAGCGGGTTGTAAGTACACTCGTGGACAAAGCGACGCCTGTGTACACTTGTGTGCCTCGCAGCTTACCGCCAAATTACTGTTTAGGCTGTAGCCTCTTTGTATTAGTTTCATTAGAGGTTCGTTTAATCTATTCGGTTGTTTTAAGTTATAACTTATGTATCTCTTTATCAAAATTATTTTAGCAGTCTGTTTCAAAAGAATAGGACCACCCATGGATGTCGTAAAAGGCGACTAAGGGATAGGCTTACAAACTTGGGATTCTTTTTTAGGCGACGGGTTAGCAACCTGTCACTATTTGAATCTCAATTTCATCATAAATCTGAAAAGACTGAAAGGCCATCTTTCAGTTTTTTCAAAACTGTTGGCTCTGTCTACCCCGCAAGGGGTACCGTTATAGGTAAAAGACGTGACTATATGTATGTGTATAAATTGTTAATAGACCCAATGCTGAATACCAAAATGTTAGAATCTCACTCACTAAATACTATAGATAAAGATTAGGATTTTACACAGGTATTTACCAGGCACTCAAGTTTAGCATTATAGGTACCTATATGTTTTCAATCTCCTCGCAATACTGTCCTAAAAGGCTTAGCGTCGGATGTAAAGCCGATATCTCTAGACATGTCGGCCCGAAGCCTCTCAGGTGTAGACCGTCCTACACACATACGATCACCTCATATGTATTCTAACGTATCTATACTGAGAGGGTACCATTGAGGTATTATTACCAAATGATAAAACAATTTATACTTATAAATAAAATCTCGCCTCTTTCTCTTCATTCATTTATTTAATCTCGTCTATATACCATGTAAGCAAGTCTTGAAAGACTGACAGGTAACGTTCAGCTGTTAGGCTTAATGATTAAATAGAGATTCAAATAGTGACGGGCTGCTAGCCCATCGCCTATAAAAAGATTCCCAAGTTTATAAGCCAATATCTTTGTTGCCTTTTACTATCTCAACCATGGGAAAAGTGATCCTATTCTTTTATACATTGATGCCGAGAACCACAAGGCACCTTCATGATTCCTGCATTTTCATCCTTTAAGCTTTTCTCAGGAAGTCTCCGACTCTTATCACGACACTTTATCTATTTATAAATAATACAGGTATTAAACGTGCCCGTTCAATGACAACGGATCATTGTAACATGATTCTAAACGTCCATGATAAAATAAAGGTATGTAACGTGCGCGTTTAATACCTGTATTATTTATAAATACTAAGTATAAAGCAACGTGAGAGTTTAAAATCAGACACTTAATCTCTTCTTAATGCTATAAAGGTAAAAGCAGACTATAGACAGAGCCAAAAGCTATGTTTAGCTAGAAGATGATGAAGATGGAATGGGGATGCATAGATAGTAACACGTCTACCCAATCCATCATCAATCCATATCAATGTCATAAAAAGAAGTTTATTTGCCACTCCCATAGTCACCTTTTACGATATCCAATTTTAACGACGCTTATGAACTCTATGCACGATATATACTCAATGGAGCAAGATTAGTTAAGTATTTATAGAGATACCATCCTTTAAGGGTCTGCACGATTAAGTTACACAATTGTATGTCTAGGATCGAAATGTTGTGTGAAATTTGATAATTAATATTGAAAGATCGTTCGTTTCATTATCAGGATTCAAGTTTTTTGTAAAACATGTTTTGTGGTATTCCGAAAGTCTCTCATTTCTTTGAAACAGAGAGAAACGTAACGTAAATCAAATTATTTTAATTTTCACAATAAACAGTACAGCTGTTGTGTGACATATTGCTTTTTACATAACTGGCAACAGAGACTGCGGTGTCTGAGTCAAATCTTTTAATAGTAAAACAATAGTTGCACGCGCGATGCCGTTTTTATCGCGCAAAAAGCAATCGCCGTTTCGCTTTTTATTATGACGTAAAACGTGACAGCAATAGTTCCTCGCGCTATAAAAACAGCGTCGCTCATACCATGCTACCAGGGCTGGAACATAGGTTAAGGTCAACGACCTGGAATCAACTTAAAGACATTCAGCGAGATGTAGGCCGACGGAAATCATGTGTTCTCACGATGACTGTATATTAAATAGAGAATTAATGTAAATTCAGTTGATCCTTTATCGATTTATTCGTTAAAATAAATGATAATTTTTTATTTTCCACAAGTATTATTTTATACCAACCTGGTAACAATGTTACTAAACTACACAAAAGTTACAACTTAAATTTGAATTGCTATTCACATTATGTTTTGTTCACTATGAAAACATACATTTTTATTATTTAAATCAATGAGAAAAACGATGGAAACTAGCAATATTATAATGGCGGCAATAACAGAATTGTTAGTTGTATTAACCAAATTATACAAGAACAATTCCCTTCTCAGTCCTTTCTTGAATAAATTACAGTATTACATCTTAGTACACCGTGTAGGTCGAATTCCCTTCTTTCAATGCCACAATGTCAAAAGGCAAAATCAGTATTGCCAACACATGACAATAAAATACTATTTTTTATAATGTTACCAGTTGTGATATAAAAACTTATAAATTAACCAAAATATATGTACATAATAACACATAATTATATCTGCGTATATATTATAAATGCGTAAGTTTGTATGTCAGTATGGATGTTTGTTACTCTTTCAAGCAAAAACTACTGAACCGATTACGATGAAATTTGGTATGTAGGTAGCTGAAGACCCAGAATAATTACAAAGATAAAAAAGTGTTACTACAAATTGAATCTAAATATATGTATTTACAGAATGATGTTGACGCCTGGAGGCCATAAAAATAATTCTATTTGTAGTCTATTACAGATTAGTCCAAGACCATCGCTATGAACGCTGAGAGTCATATTGTACGTCTGTTTGCAACCAGTGCTCGGCTCAGGGACGAGTGGAGTTAACGAGTTTAGTTTTATTGTAGTCATCACTTGTACGGTCATTTATAAGGTACATATATTTTAAATCTTTTATATTTTTGTTTCTCTCTCAGGAAGCGCCCGGGGTCCGCAAATGATATCGTAAAGAGTGTATAAATATACAAATAATTACACATAGTGATATTCGATCTGATCACAAACACTAGTCATTCATTCATTTATTCATATATCCCTTGCGGGGTAGACAGAGCCAACAGTCTTAAAGAGACTGATAGGCCACGTTCAGCTGTTTGGCTTTATGATAGAATTGAGATTCAAATAAAGACAGGTTGCTAGCCCATCGCCTAAAATAAGAATTCCAAGTTTATAAGCCTGCCGCTGTTTCTTACGACATCCATGAGAAATGAGATGGAGTGTTCCTATTCTTAAAGCTCTAGTCGCCTCTCAATAAATCAAATAGAGATCACGCAATGGAACAATGAACATTATGATAATAAAAACATTTAACATTTCGCTCCAAGTAAGCCCGCAGTCATACGTGCTTATATTTCCGCCCGCAAACAAAGCAGCACATTTAATACCGACCAGTTATTTTTCCGCGCACTCGACTAATAAATCAGAGTTGTACAATTGAATTTGGCTTACAAATAATGGAATTCCGAAGTTCGTGAAATAAATCCTGGGCAAGCGTAGTTTGAACAATGCCCGTCCGTTGTACGTAGTTGTCCACGTTTCACCTACTTCCGAGGACTGTGAAAATACAATGCGATGAAATCTCGCATTTTGTTCGAAGGCCCTGGTCTCCGAGAAAGAATGGTAACAAAGTTAAATAGCTTTTTCATCGCGAAGAAGAGATAACGTAGTCAGATGCCTACCTATTTTCTACATTCGTAAATACATACATAATAATCTCAATTTCATCATAAATCAATACGGCCTTTCAGTCTTTTCAAAACTGTTAACGGCTTTTAAGCGATATATTCCTCTTCTAATGTGCCGTGTGGTTCCCTACACCACTACAAAAAAGAATAGGACTACTCCATCTCTTTCCCATGGATGTCGTAAAAGGCGACCAAGGGATAGGCTTACAAACTTGGGATTCTTTTTTTAGGCGATGGGCTAGCAACCTGTCACTATTTGAATCTCAATTCTATCATTAAGCCAAATAGCTGAACGCGGCCATTCAGTCTTTTCAAGACTGTTGGCTCTGTCTACCCCGCAAGGGATATAGATGTGACCATATGTATGTATGTATGTAAGTCAAATAATTAATTATTTTAATTCATTAATGATGATAGGCTAGCAACCTGTCACTATTTGCATCTCAATTCCATCATTGACCCATATAGCTGAACGTGGTCATCAGTCTTTTCCAGGCTCTGCCTGCCCCTCAAGAGATAAAGACGTGATTATAATTATTTTTGTATGTATGTAACATTATTTTCGAGTATTGAATATTCTACCTTCTTACACTAATCGTGTCCCCATTTTTCAAAAAGAGCTTTCATTGTGCATTGAGACATAGACATGTGTGGTTTCTTAGATTTGTTATAGTAATTAAAATTACCATTATCCATATACATACATACATATAATGAATTATCAATATGCCTGTTTATTTAGAAATAAAGACGTAATGGCGTTTCTGTGAACAAAAGATTTATTTATTTACAAAAGTTTTTTAACACTTTGATAATGACATTAGCTTATAAACTAAACATTTACTCACCTGTGAACAAAAGAAACAACATTTAAAGCCCTCATTTCGGGTCTATTTTAATAATTTCACAGGCAAGATTCTTACAATAAAATATCTGTTACACTACCTACACAAAATAATTCTAACCTCAATAATCACACTTGACATCTCCTTGACGTTTAAGCTGCCAGCGACCTCAACTAATTAACGCGGCAAAATTTAAATTGCATACATTACATAAAGAATACCTATAAGTTTTCTTTACATACATATGGTCACGTCTATATCTCTTGCAGGGTAGACAGAGCCAACAGTCTTGAAAAGACTGAAAGGCCACGTTCAGCTATTTGGCTAAATGATAGAATTGAGATTCAAATAGTGACAGGTTGTTAGCCCAGCGCCTAAAAAAGAATCCCAAGTTTATAAGCCTATCCATTAGTCGCCTTTTACGACATACATAAGAAAGAGATGGAGTGGTCCTATTCTTTTTGTATTGGAGCCGGGAACCACACGGCACGAATGTTACCTACACATAAAACATGTGATAGCATAAAGTATGTAATTTCAGTAGGTACTCGTACTTGCCACGTCTATTGTCTAGTCTACTGACATTGCATGTCAGTGCCGCGTGTACGTGGGTGTCATTAAGATCGCAAGTGATCGTTAGAGGACCAGAGCGGTGCATTGTTTCGAGTGTTGCATTGTGAAGCGATTGAAACGCGAGCGCGGAACGCCTGTATCGCAGCGCGGGGTTCTTTGCTCTGGGGTTGCTTCGAATAACATTTAAATACAAATACTTTATCCTACTATCCTACTACTATTATAAAGGCGAAAGTTTGTATGGATGTATGGATGTTTGTTACTCTTTCACGCAAAAACTACTGAACCGATTACCATGAAATTTGGTATGTAGGTAGCTGAAGACCCAGAATAACACATAGGCTACTTTTTATCCCAGAGTTCCCGCGGGATTGATAGGGTTTCCATGCGGACGAAGTCGCGGGCGGCCTCTAGTTTGCTATAAATGCGGTACGATTATAGGTGTTACAAAGCATATACATTTCGCGCATTTAACCAGTCATGGCATGCAAAAATACAGAAAATTTAAATTAATAAAATATAACACATCTCGGTCACTCAGGTACTGTTTCTCTCCTATTGAGTTTAAATTTATAAAAGGGGAAAGTGATCGACCAAAGTCCTTACATATCGATGCGCAACCTAAATCAGCTGGTTCTAAAGGTTTGTTTAATATACATACATTAAATCACGCCTTTTCCCGGAGGGGTAGACAGAGACTACATCTTTCCACTTGCCACGATCCCTGCATACTTACTTCGCTTCATCCACATTCATAACTCTCTTCATGCAAGTTTGGCGCTTTCGGGTACTCTTAACCTGACCCTTTGCCATGACGTCCTTAATTTGATAAAAATACGTTGGCCTAAAATATCGTTTGTTTATAAAATATTTTTTAGGCATTTAGGTTTTTTATGTGGACTAAGGCAAATGTATTCCTGTATCTTTAGATTTCTTGAACTATTAGAGGCAGTTTAATAATTATTTGCATAATGTAGTCAATTATTTAGATAAGAGACCAATAATAACTTAATAACTCAGAAATGAATATTTAAACAGCTTATCTGTCCCTTGAATCACTTAGCAACGAATTAGTTGTTATAACTTATGGACAGGGTTTGGGTAAGGCGATAATATTACGCTTGAAAGATGATTTTATTATTATTACCAATCACACTTAAATACCATTTTATAAAACAATTTAACGTCTCCTGCATGATATAAGACTTGAAAGTATTTAATGTCATGAATATTTGAACAGTCTAAAGAAGAAATGTAATTGGGAGAGTCAATAAATAACTTCTGTAAAAAGAGAAACGCCTCCAATCAATAACCTCTTTTATTGAACTCTGTTACATTTATAAGACAGTCTGGTAAGTGTAACAAACTCATCAAAATCGGTTCAGCGAAATTTTTCTCATTGATGGCGGTTAATTTTATCTCTGGAAATGAAAGCATGATAAAGGATTGGTTTTTGTTTCAATTGAGATTTTAATAGTGACAGGTTGCTAGCCCATCACCTAAATGAAGAATCCCAAGTTTATGAGCCTAACCCTTAGTCTCCTTTTACGACATCCATGGGAAAGAGATGGAGTAGTCCTATTATTTTTTCTATCGGTGCCGGGAACCAAACGGCCACACACACAGTTGAACTAATCCGAACACAAAGCCAACCTCCAAACTAAATGTGACAAGGCGAGGCAATGAGAGATATCGAGGCGAAGTGAAATGTCTCATTATTTTAACACCTTTGCATCAAACGCCGACCATTTTCCTGGGATGAGTCAGCGTTTACAAAATCGTCGGGAAAGCGGCTTACGTGAGCACAGCTTGGAATGTGAAAGTAAATCCTGCGCAGAATAAGTCAATTCAGAAGGATTCTGGTACCCTTCTCTTAGTTGAGATAAACGACATTGAATTTATAAAATTTTAATTAATATAACATACGTACAATACAGTTGTACATATTGGTCTGATGTAAATGCTGTAACGTAGTTTGTTCCACCACTTCGTCTATACTTGCGGCTTAAAAGCGGTTCTAGACTTAATTATAAGTTGTGTTGACTTCATTAAATGATACCTTATATCTTTTTTTAATGACATATTAATGTTAGCTCTGTATACCATATAAAGTATAATCAGGCGTTATATGTAGGTATGTATATGTCTCCTTAGTAAAATAGTGCCTCATTTCATGACGCAGATTCGTCATGTCCAATGTCCATATTGTCCATCTATTTAGACACTTGTCTGCAGCAACTCAAAAAACCTTAATACATAAGTACTCTAAAGTTGTACTGGATGATAATACTACAAATCAACCAAATTTGTAGCAATACATATATACTACAAATCAACCAAATTTGTAGCAATACATATTATTATATACTTATAATCTCAGAATTCTTTTTGTTACGCGATTTGCTAGCAACTTGTCACTATTTTAATCTCAATTCTATCATTCAGCAAAACAGCTGATCGTGGCTGTCTACCGCGCAAGGGATACAGACGTGATTATGTATGTATGTATGTAGCAATAAATTTAATTCCCGATTTCTTGACTCGATACGTTTTCCGATAACAAACAACAATCCTTTGTCGCAGGCAGTGGAGAGTTTATATTCTGCCATCAAAGCGCTTATGAAGCTCCGTGCAGCTTTCAATTAAGTTGTTTGGAGTTGCCGGCTCGAGACGAATCAATTGGCGGATCTCTGTCGTACAAATGTCGGTATTACGCGGGCAGGGAGGTCGTATTGTAGAGCATATGTCACTAATGCGGCGTTTTCATAGGCTTAAGACATAAAAATACAAATATCTTGATTGTGAAACAAAGCGGTTGAAAAATATTATTATTAAATACAAAAATACAAATATCTTGATTGTGTAACAATGCGGTTGAATATTAAAAATATTATTATTAAATATTGTTAATTTGTTTGGCATTACTGTTTCCGGCTAAAGACTAAAGAGATCGTTCATACACATTCAATTTTAATAAGTAGTAGTAAATACAGTAATAGATAATACTTATTTCTGCTAAAGTCAATATTTTGCAAAAAAATATACGAAAATTCTTAAGACCATTGTAACGTATATAACATAATTATGTTATAATTATATTAAATTATAATTATAACAAATGCGTTCGAATTTCAAAAAGAATTTCTTCGAAATACACGAGCGGTGACAGTGACCACACTTTGCTTTAACGATGCTCATTCATCCAGCCACGCCCGCCGCGACCACACGTTTATAACGGTGGTCATCCATCGAGACATTACAGCGGTGATCGGAGCATCTTCCCACAAAGCTGCTTGTGATGAGGTCCATTCGGGAAGTTCTGCTGGGGTAAATGTACCTTAAGTAATGTAACTAGGTCTGTGTGGATGTACGCTTAGGAGTGATAACTTATTGGGGCATTCATTCGTTCATGATACCAGATATTTAAAGTAGGGTAGGAGGATCCATTTTCAAGTCTTGCTTGTAAAATATTCCCAAATGCTCTCACTTTCAACTCAAATGATTCTTTGTAGTGTATTAGATAACTTAGGTCATCATAATGAATAACTTTATGTAAACCAAGAACAAATAAGTGATTTCAACTGACTCTCCTATTATTGTGTGCTGATACTTGAAAGGAGTTTATAATCTATATATTATGTCACTGAATGTTTTGTCATCGATCAAACCTTGAATAAAAAGATGAACCCTGCTCTGCATGTTTAATTATATCTAATAATTGGGAGAAGTTAATACTACTAACAAAACTTCACCTATCTTTGCGTCTCTCCGTCCCACTTACACTCCAACGGTTCCATGTCTTTGATCTCTCAGAAAAATAAGTTAACCAAGATAATATCGAAAACAAAAACTTACACTAAAAACATGCCACATTTCACATTCTTTTATTTCTTTCCTCAACAACCCGAAATATTCCAAAGAACAATAAATAAAAAAATCGTAGCAACTCACTCGAAAAAGAAATATAGGCTTACTTCCACTAAATGTGACAAATATTAAGATAATAAAGGGCACAGCCGACATAAAGCGGAGGCATCACGTGGGTCTGCTCCAGTGAGCAGGCTGCCGTCGAAATATAGACGTCATCAAACCGACGCTTGCGACGCAGAAACAAATAGAATATGTCAACGATTCAATATAAGGAATATATTGCCAGAAATTTGAGCCGTGGGGTTTAAGTCAAGTTTTTAATAAAATATAGTTAAAAAATAAAATCGTATTAGTATAACTGGTGATTGAAATGACAGTCAACAAAATATCCAACCTTTGCTCACGTTCCCAGATATGACGTCTCAGGACTGCAAAGACGTAGGCGGCAGGAAATCTTACAAATAGCTTCAACAGGCCAAAAGGCGGCCTTTTAAGTATTAAGGCAGGCTACTGAACCGATGAGACAGCCTTTAAAATGTCCTCTTTGTAAAACGAGGGAAAAGGGTGGACTTTTGCAGAACACGGTAACTGACTTTAATATCGTCGCCATTCGTCGTTAAAAATTAGAAAATAAGATTAAATCGTTCCCAATTCTATAAAAATGATATTTTGAGTATGCTTCTATGATCTTCTCTGAACACCGCTCTATAAGTGATTTTGTAAAATGAACAATCATAAACAATAAAACTTCAATGTAGTACATCTATAGACATAATATATACTTTTTAACTTAAGATTGTAACTGTTGCGCTGGGTACAATTATTCACAAAGTTTAAAGTAATGATATAATTATCCGTCGCGATCGAGATCGAGACGAAGGATAAATTCGCAGTGAAGCCAGAACTTAATTAAATTACGTCGTAAACATGCAATTACTACATGCCCAATTACAACGGGAATTGCTCAAACAAACGCTCCGATAGTGAAATTATGGTTCAGAGCAAACATGGCGTCTAAACATACGCAGATTACGCGATAATATTGAGGCTTTTGTCTGCTGTTTACAATACTAATTTCATTGACTGAATATGTTCATAGAAAATGATTTCATTTTTATAGAGTAAGGTCAATAAGTGAGTTTGTTTTTTTTTGATAGAAAAATAAAATATCCATAAAAACAATGACATTTTGTAAATTTCTGTGAAATTCGTCTAAAAGGGCTGTGTGTTGTTGTGTTTTTTTTTTAATTAAATATTTATTGTTATAATTTTATGTGCAATAAAGGGTATTTTATTAATCTATATTTTTTACTTGTGGATTGCAAAACTATGCTTCAGACAGAGGCTTGTGGGGGGTAAAACAGTAACAAAAAAGGCAAAACATATATTTTACATCTTTTATGTTTGAGTTAAAAAACAAAATTTTTAGAGTTCCATTTTTTCGCTGTTGGTTAAGTAGCTTCCTAAATTTTTCATCGTCTAAAAACAAATATGATTTCACAATCAGTGTATCAATTCTGCTTTCAGATATGCGCGTACGTATAACTATGGATGTGTCATCTCGTGTAGTCTATCTCATATTTATCAATGCCTGCGACTAATATAACAACATATGACGTCAAGGGAGGCGGCGATCATTTGCCGACATTTACTGAGCCGTGCGCCGTCAAATTAATAACCACTCAATTTGGCCTCACGTCAGACTCGGGATATTTGTTATTACAATCGTAACAATAACGCAGATTTTATGTTATGACAGTATTGTGCAGTTATTCAAATTGGGCGTTTGTTGATTACATGGTGATGTTAATCTGGGTTGACGTGGTTAAAAATGATATGCGTGACAATGAAAAATGCTGTGCCCGCGACTTCGTACGCGTGGAATTGTTATTGTGGGCATCATTGAAGCCCTCAAGGATAATTTTTTTTTCACGCTCTCCATTATTTCTTTGCTCCTAATAGTTGCAGTGTGATTTTATATAGCCTAAAGCCCTCCTCGATAAATGGTCATAAACACAAAAATAATTTTCAATTCGAACCAGTTGTTTCTGAGATCAGCGCGTTCAAACAAACAAACAAACTTTTCAGCTTTATAATATTAGTATAGATAATATTAAGACGATGCAGACTGGAAAATATGAAATGATAATTGTCGGAAAGCGGGTCCCGGGAACTGTATCGTACCGGGAGAGGGGGACTGAGAATAAAAGAGTAATTTAATTCTTATGTAATAAATTAAAATGTACACTTACTATTTAATAGCAAACGAAAATTTAACCAAGTAAGGGAATACAGATTTCTTGCTGAACTTAAATCGACAAAAATATATTTTTCATTAAATGTGGAATAAAAATCATGTTAGACGTACTATTTTTGTTATTATTAAAAAAAAGGTTATTATATTACCAGGTTTTAGCATACAGCAACCATTTTAAAAGGTTTATTGGCATACGAATTCAGACATCGCTGCGGATCTGACGGTCGCAGGTGCTTACCACTGTGGCAATACGCTTACGGCGTCCTTGCAATTCCATCGTTTGACTAGTCAGAAGGAAACAAGTCAAAAGAATAAGATGTAACTTACATATTTTGAGTGACTTAAAAAATAAGCTGATCACTCACTTTAAAACGTATCATACAAATAAAAACTACGATGACTTAACCGCATTATTGACGGTGAAACATCAGAACCTTGGTGTCACACTTTCATTTGTAATATGTCTTTTTTCCAATAACCATTACCATCAACACAATATAAAAATTGTAAAGAAATTTGTAGGATACGAACGAAATTAATAGCAAATGACTTTACAACAGACAGAGTGGTAACCTGATGTTATTTCGCAATATTTCTTATTACTTCATGATCCCTTCCGAGAAACTGCGGAGGTGACACAACCATTTTTGATATACGTATTAAGTAGGATAAACAACTTCTTTGATGTACTATTAATCTGACCTTTTGAAGCTTGAAGCAATAAAAATAAACAAAACGAAATCACAGCGAGCCAAGTCCACTCGACTCTGTGAGATTTAATGGAATTTTCCGGAATTCCCGTCCCTTTCCCTGTCTCGAGTTAAAAACCTAACAAGCGTAATCTTTCAAAGGTCTCCCGCAAGCTTTCTTATTCTATCGAGAGGGTCGGCGAGGCTCAAAGGAGATAAAACAAAGCGGGAGCCGGCCGCGCAAACATCCTAAACAAACTGAACCACGCGCTCGTCACGTGAGTAAAGATCTATGTCTAGACACGGTCTCATATGGTAAAAGTAGGTTTCATTATGTCAAAAGTAAATAAGGGAACATCTTTTCCTCTGATTAACATTTCATCGTACTTGATTACAATACTACCATCTTTCACTCCATTTTTGCGAAAGAGAACGTCAGATACTCGTAAGAAAATAATTCTTCACGTGAAAATGATTCCAATGTGGATAATATTTGCCAAGTTAGTATATACATTGAACTTTAAATCACAAAATCATTTTACATAAGTGTTCTTGCGATTTTCCTAAACTCTTAAGATAGCGTGGGTTTTATATACGTTACAAATATAACATAAATAAGAGTATGAGAGTTACCTTATTCGTATACTTGCTCAGTGCACACAGCCGCACGATAGCGATACCTTTTTGAATGGCTAAATTTTAGATGATTTACGGAGGTCAAGAGTCTTTGCTCTTCGAAATTAGGGCCCTTGCCTTAATTTTTAATATCCCTCCTTTGTTTGACTTCATTTTGAGCGACAATAATTTAAACGTTATTTGCATACATATATACATATAGTCACATCTACGTATATGTCTTGCGGGGGATAGTCTTTAAAAGACTGATAGGCCACGTTCAGCTGTTTGGCTTAATTGATATTCAAATAGTGACAGGTTGCTAGCCCCTAAAAAAGGCTAATCGTTTTTTTCAGATAGGTATATTTTGAACTGGCAATCTTCCGTGGCTTTATACAATACCTTTGACAAAGTTTTTGTCTAAGGTTGCCTTAAGGATAAGTCCGACTTTGTACCCAGTTGCATCCTCAACCCTCTATCTGGCATCCCGTTGCCTGAATGTGCAGGTTTCCTCACCATGTTTTTCCTCACTGTAAGAGCATCGGTTTAATAAAACGAATAAACATAACACAGAAAAGATAATTGGTAATCATCCGCGCAACGATTTGAATCTGTGCCACCTGTTTTTTATTCAGGAACTTTAAGCCTGCAACGTTTTATTCTTAAGTTGATCTTGTGTCTTGAGAAAGTTATTTTAAAACGTATCAATTAATATCCGGTCTCATTCAACTTCAGTTATTATGGAGCTTAAAGAAAAATAACCAAAAATTTTAATGTGTGCCTAAAATGGCAGAAACCCAAACTCAATTTAGTAAATTGGGGCTCTTAAGCCGATCCGACCCTGGCTTGCCCGTTTTTCATGTAACGATTAGTGGGCACGGTCCACGGAGCGTCCTCAGATCAGACAATTTTAGAATCAAACAATTTTATTTCGAACCCATTAATCCTGATTTCGGGTGGAGACTGAATTATGTTGCAAATGGGATTTTTTTATGAATTCTTCTTGCCTATATTTTAATATCGTCTTTTATTAAAGGTAAGAAGAAAAAAACGACACAATTTTAGCTTCTAAAAATGTTTTCAGACTCTATGAAATATCCACATCACATCAAAACCTTTCTTTCGTTGTAATTTGATAATTTGAGTTTATACGGCAACAATAAAAAAAAACTTTTCATAATTAAAAATGGACAGGCCAAACTACCTACTTATTAAAGTTATAATTTGTGTCTTATTGTAATCACCCAATTCAAGACACCCATGAAACTAGGACTAGTCTTTGTGAAAATGAAGAAAGCCCTCAATAAAGATCATTAGGATGACTTCATAAACGTCGTCCATAACGCCGAGTCATCGCTCGGCTGACAATGAGACGTCTTGTAAGTAATTATCAAATTAATTACAGCAGGCGCTGCGGCTTGCTCTTTGGAATATTTGGGGGGATATTTAGTTTAGTCAGTAATGTAACTTTAAACACGTTATATTTCTTCGCTATAATAATTATTATTTCTGCCCATTATATTTTTTTATAGATTTGTCACCCTTAACTAAAGATTAAGCGCGAAGGATGAAGTCATTCCGTGAAAAATGAGCTTATATCAATATTTTTTTTTTTTAAATTAAAAACACATTGTGATTTACATGTCAGAAATGTAAGCCTATCCAAAATAGCATCACCTAACCCGTATATACTATTTGCTAATCTAAATTGAACCGACAACATTTAATTCCAACTGGAATCCGACACGAATTGATCAATTATGAACAAACACTATCACGTTTTAATATATTGGCCGTTCGTTGCATCCCTATTAATTTGATAGCAATATGTACGACAGACATGTCTCATTTGAATATATCGACATGTGACGTCACACATCAAATTAATTGCGGTCAGTGGAGTGACTATTTTAATAATTACTAAGTGAATAACAACATTTTTTGACGATAATTGACTATGACTAATTTTTTTTGATACTTGATCTAATTTTTTACATTAAGAGTGTAAACATACATATTATGTGAAATTAGTTTCTGAAATGGTCAATTGAATGAGCAGCATCAGAGTTACCCAGTACAAGGATTAAAATTATAATTTGCAATTTTAGTCACTTATAAAATGAGATTAAATGTTTATAAAAATAATCTAGATATATATATACACATGTTACGTCGTTTTACATTGTCTATCTGAAGGGGTAGACAGAGCCAACAGTGACACTAGACGGCCACGGTTAATCGGATGACTCAATAATAGAATTGGCATAGAAATTATTAACCAATATTTACTTAAACCTAATGACAATGATAACAAATAGTCTCTTAACTGTTTCTTTTAATTAAAACCCAATATTTATTCTGAAGCAGTTTCATCGATTTGCGTCAATTGAATTGCAATTGAATTGAAATCCGATTCAATTGCGTTGCAAGGCGGTCGTAGAGAGCGTACTGCATTTCGACGCCTCGTGATAAATGGGGAAACTTAGACATTCTACCGCGAGAGGCTTACATGCTATATATATTTTATAATGTTACCTTTTGTCATAAATTTAAAAAGGAGATATAAATACATAAGTACAGATAAAACAGATGATCTTACAAACACGCTTTTTGTTGAATCCTTGTTTTTTCTACATTTTGGTTAATAATTTGAATATTTAAAACAGTGTCAAATATTTCATTTATTTCATTATTTAATCATAACAATGTATTCTCTCGTCCATATTGCTATTCTAAGTTTGGGTAATTGTGAAGTTGACTTTATTGAAGAAAATTCTGTAGTGCAGTTTGTGACCGCTTCTTCTGCACTGACGCTTTGGAAGCGGCAGTTAACTTTCAGTAATTTATTTGACGTCAACCAATGTTGTGAAATAAAAAGATATGACAATTTTGAAATGATGTTGAAATGTCTCATAATAATAATAATAAATGTTGAATTTGGATTATAATTTGAATTATGAATATATTAAAATGTTTTCTTTTATTATGTGTTACGTGTTATTTTTTCGTGATAAAAATAAAATTACAAAAATTATAACTATTTCTGAAAATTATCTGCCAGTGACAGTTTTAAAATAAATATTATATATTTTTTAAGTACTTCTTGTAGATAAAAATAGTAGGTATGTAAGTACTTATAACTTGCTAAAGGTCGTTAACGAAAAGAGTTAACTCCCTACTAGTTGAGTTTCTGGCCTTTGACAAAAAGTTATAGTTAGTTGCGACTGTAGCGCCCACAGGTATGGATCTAGCTAGATACTACCAGTTTACTAATCTGTATGAAAACAATTAAAGATTTTTTGCTTGCTATGAAGTTGTGCGGTTTTCTTCAACTATAACGATTATTTAAGAAATATTGGAAACAAAAAATAAAGGGGCGGATGGTGGAACACGCAAAGTTGAAAAAGAGAGAATAAAGTAATATTTGAGTTAATATTATGCCGTTTTGAGTCGCGTGGTTTTTGGCTAAGTCCAAAAATTAACTGCAAATCTATCCAACCGTGAACGTCGTAAGATGCGATTATAGAAAAAAGTAAAATACAAGCTAAACAAGGGCGTTATAACAAGAGCAATATTCTGTGTAGAAAAAAGTTGCTAAGAATGCAACTGGCATATTCTCAAGATCAAAACAAGATCATGTTGCAAATAAATCAATTTTGAAAAAAGTTGACTTTCACCTTTTTACCACTCGAAGTTATCTTCAGAAAAAAACATGACTTCTCATCCTTTATAGAAATAAAAAACATAGTTTGACCCTGTAGTTTTTCTGACAAAATTAAAACCTTATGGGGTCAGTTTAATGTACCACTGGCTATACGTGTGATCACGAATAGCCAGGTCGCGCGGTCTATCTAGAACTATGTCTGTGGTATCGCCACTAACGAGTGAGACTCCACAAAGAAGTCAAATAGGATCGCATTACTGCATTGTTACCAACATTGCACAGCTCTCGACGACACGAATCCGCTGACTCATTGGATTTACAACTGCTATCAAAAAGAGGTTCTCGTGTGTAGCTTACTTGCAGTATATATGCTATTAAATGATGGTTGATATATATGACTTTCTCTTTATTAACTTATACATACATACATATGGTCACGTCTTTATCCTTTGCGGGATAGACAGAGCCAACAGTCTTGAAAAGACTGAATGACCACGTTCAGATATTTGTCTTAATAATAGAATTGAGATTCAAATAGTGACAGGTTGCTAGCCCATCGCCTAAAAAAGAATCCCAAGTTTATAAGCCTATCCCTTAGTCACCTTTTACGACATCCATGGGTAAGAGATGGAGTGGTCTTATTCTTTTTTGTATCGGTGCCGGAAACCACACGGCACATGCACTGTTATTAAAATAGAAGATATTTGTTGAAAGGATTTCAATTCTTTTTAATATATTCATCCCCCCGCCGTTAGTCCCGGCTGCATCCTCACCTCTCTGGAGAGGAGATCGAGGTGCGCATAGACCATGAACCTACTGTATATTCAGGTTTTGACACGAAGTGAGTCCCGCTTCCTTCTATTTATTTATTTAAACTTCATTGCACAAAATACAAATGTATAGCACAATTGGCGGACTTAATGCTGGAAGCATTATTTATCAGTCAACCATTGGGTCTGACAGAGAACTTTATGTTATTATTCTACCTTGAGATCTTCGCAAAATTCGAAAAGTGTCTTAACCCATATAAGATAATGCTTGTTTATGACTACAGTTGCCTGAATGTACATAGCCTGAGTATGTTTTCCCTCATGCAAGAGCGTCAACTTGCAATGAAACTTAATATATTGAACTCGAATACATTTTCTTATTGCCCGTTTTATAAACAGAGGTGAGCACCCATTGTTTAATTTGAAAAACGGAATAAAGTCAAAGTCAGTAGAAAAACAAAATACGTAAAAGACCTTTTCAAAGAAAGTTTTGGTAGACTTTTCTAAATTGTGTTGATAAACATTATGATTATAATTGGTGCCGTGTAGTTCCTAGCTCAAATTTAAAAAGGGAAGGAACACTCCATCTCATTTCCCATGGATGTCATAAGAGGCGACTAAGGGATAGGCTTATAAATTTAGGATTCTTATTTTAGGCGATGTGCTAGCAACCTGTCACTATTTGAATCTCAATTCCATCACTAAGCCTTACAGCTGAACGCAGCCTATCAGTCTCTTCAAGACTGTTGGCTCTGTCTACCCCGCAAGAGCTATAGACGTGACTATATGAATGAATGAATATTATAATTTTGTTTGTGTATGTTTGATAAGGCGGCTGTAATTCCGTGAACCGCATTACATGCAGTCGCCGGCGCAGTCACGTCGCCGCTTAATTGTACTAGCTCGGGAAGCGCACTAAACCTTTTTAAATTACCCGGACGTTTGCGAAGGATGGATATGAGATTGTACTCTAGATAAATGAGAACAAGTTTATTTGTCATGTTTCATTCATTCATATAGTCACGTCTATATCCCTTGCGGGTATAGGCAGAGCCAACAGTCTTGAAAATGCTGATAGGCCACGTTCAGCTGTTTGGCTTAGTGATGGAATTGAGATTCAAATAGTGTCAGCTTGCTAGCCTGTCGCCTAAAAGAAGAATCTTAAGTTTATTAATCTATCCCTTAGTCGCCATTTACTGTCTAGATAAATGAGAACGAGTTTATTTGTCATTTATGAATGAAAAGAACCCATGCCCTCATAGTACACATATAACACACCCCAACTAATAATATAAATTAAGTTAAAGAAGTAAGTTAATTTGTTTGTTTGTTATCTATTCACACGTTGTCTACTAAACTAATCTTCGTGAATTTCAATCAAGTTAAATCGCGTATATTTAATTAAGAGTCTCGAGAAGGACATAAAAAACTTTTTATCCCTGTAAAAGCTATAGGTCCCGTGGGATTTGCGAAAAAAACCTCTATAAAGCCTCGTATATAAATCATGTGTTTATTCCTTACCATATACCACTTAAGGAATACCTAAGCTTGCAGGGGAACCTAACCCTTATTGGATCATGGTCCAAGCTGCACATGATGAATGTGCCCATAACTTTAGTCGCCTTTTACGACATTTATGAGAAAGAGAAGAAATTATCGCGTTCTATTAAAGTTCCGCAAACCACACGGTATATTTCTCTGCACTTATAAAAGTGCTGTGTAAACAGAAACTGATTTCCTGTTATTTCTTACATTTTTCTTTCATAATTTCTAATATTAGTTCTTTGAAAACTCCTTTGAGAGTGCAATAAGTAGAAATATCAATGTATAGCAAACATCTGCTTGGAAATGTTATTCAAAGCTAAAGGAAACCGGGTCAGTACGTTCACCCTAAATATAAGTCGAGTGGATCCTTTCAACGGATCTAAGGTTGGAAGCCAGACTTTGCTAGCTTTTATACTAATGAGCAGGCAATGGACCATATTACCTGCGATCTGGTAAGTGCTTTTATTGAATACAATGATGAAATAGCTTTTACAAGAAAAATAAAGACCAGGTGTTAATTAAAATATTTTAGTCCTTTTAAATTTTAAACCAATTTATTATGAGTGTGTGTTACCAAAATACCAAGTATTAGGACCTTGCGCAAAATTGGCAAGATTTTCCACATAGAGTTTGTTTTTTATCACATTATACAAGGTTCTCTACGATTTGTTTCTTGCTGATTTATTTGTTTTTATATGCATTGAATTAATTTAATGTCATAAGGTATGTGTGTGTGCATTCAAATATTATATTCATACAAACTAAAATCATCAAAATGATTGCACTTTGTATATTACATGTAAACATAGGTAATTCATTTATGAATCAGCATCACGTTCTCTCTAGGTAATATGCATTAAGAGGTGTGTAAATAAACTCAAAAGTACAATCATCAAAATAAATTACTTATTTTATTCACAATTCAATATGTTTTCAGACTTCAGAGCAGGCGAGCTGCTGAATGCTACTGAATTCCAGTGGTTAGGCTGTAGTTTTAGTCCGGGTTTTAGTGCCAACCGATCTGAAAGCTATTCTGAACAACCGCAGTCTCAAACTATCAATTCCGTGATTAAACTTGTGGTTATTTGATAAATGTTTCAAACGACTGTTCGAAAGACGTTTTGTTTATGGTGGAAATATGTACATAGTGCAGCATATAACTTAGCAAATTAAGAAAGAGAATGTGAATAGTAACGTTGGAAGGGAAACGTCTAGTCGAACGAACAATTGTTTCAGTCTGGGACGTCCTGTCTTTTTATCTGTGAGCAACTGTACACACATTTTCAAGTGACAATACCAACTTTATTAAGAAAAAAAATATTAGTTGCCGCAATGGCATCGATATTAGACAAAAAAAAATACTCGCTTCCACAACTCTTATATCATATGTGATCTAAGCATAGTGAGCATGTAAAACTATGTAAATTTATCTTCAGATGTAATATTCACAGTTAATTTGGCGCTAAGTATCTGACCGTTCAGCGTGAGCACATCAAACGCTCCACTATCAATTGGATCTCATGCAAATCGAGTGATACTCAAGTCCTCTTTGATGTGAGATACCTCTGCAATCCGGATCATTATTTCAGACGGGTCCAGCAGACGAAGGGACACGTAAAGCTGGGAATCCATTGCTGAGTAAGATATGCGAGCTATCTAAACCCTTTAGTTCGCAATGTATTTTTTTACTTTACAAACACATTTACCTTTCTTGGGATGTTTTATTGGCTTTTTTTAAATTCAGTTATCTTATGTGGCTTCTCTTGAAGACCTATTTCGTAGAGCTGATATTACGATATTTTTTTAATGCCAAGTTGTGAATTTTTCTTACAACGTTTTTGGTTCACTGTATCACTAAAGCGATTGAACACAGACACGCTACATCCGAGCGTTGTAATGGAACAGTGCCCTTATTTTATCCGGGTCCTGAGAAGGGACGGATCAAGTCCCGGGACATGTGTTCCCGATGGCCAGCCTGGATCAATGCGAATATTTTATGGATGGTTTTACGCGTTCCAAATTGGGCGTCTACTCGTGACGAGGAGGAGTTTACTGCGCTTCAATTTCCGGAAAGAAAACCTTTTTTACATGCAACTTCTTTCTGAGGATTTGTTCTAGAGGGAATTCGCAAAATAGTATGTATTAAATGATAAGATTGCGACTATTGAAACATTCAGATAGGGATTGGCAACTTTCAAAATCTTTTCCAAAGCTACCAAATGTATTGTTTAGGTCCGTCATAATATAAAGAGAAACAGCGACTATTGTTCGCGCGATAAAAACGGCGTTGTGACTGACATACTGCGGGAGCTGAAGGTAATATTCAAAAGAGCATTTAATTTTAACAACTAATTTTAAAAACTGGTGATATATGATACCTTATAAACATATACAGAATATATAGCCTAGTTCATAGCAAATAGTGTAGATTGGTTATTGGTAAACTGAAACTAATAAAACAAAATTTAACTTGATTGCATTTTATACCTAAGGATCTACATATTATACATTATTTATTTCACGAGAATAGAAATTAGTGAGTAAATAAATAACCCTAGTTTTGTTTTAGGTACTCAATTTGAAAATACTCACGAACCATTCGTCAAAAATTTTCCTGATTATGATTTCGCCCGCGGCCATCATAAACCTTTTCCTTCGCGTTCAGATAAAGAAGAACGCGTCTCGAATGGAAAGGGGTTCGATGGAGGGAAGCTATCTCGGAAATATTTAGATTAAAGATATTTGATAACGTTATTATTTTGGTTATTGCTAGAACCAAGAACGGCCCTTGCTTGGGTAAATAGACAAAATATATTCTTTTGCAAATTACTTTTTCAGTTATTATGATGATATCAATGTGAACCACTATGTGAAGTGTAGAGACACAAAATCATTGTTATTCTCAATCCCATTTTTTAAACCATCCAGCTGACCGTGGCCTTTGAATCTATTCCAGACTATTGGCGCTGAATACCCCGCAAAAGATGTGGACGTGACTATATTATGTAAATATGCTTCAATAATGAAAGAAATTAAACGCAATTTATTTTCAAACCATATTCATCGAAATAAAGAGCTAATACAATTAAAAGTGACTGCAAACGCCAAACAATAAGCGCCATTGTGCGAAGTGTTAGCAAAACTCTCGACCGCTCCAATTATCTTAATGTGTGTGCATACGGTAGCCTGACCACGTGGTCACTTATTGGAGGGAACCATAGACATAGATCTGGCTAGATACCGTAAGTCCACCAATATCAAATATACCAATATGAAACCAAGTTAAACAATAATAATTAAAGGACAAAACCAATTATGTCCTTAAATTTTTGAAAAAAAAAATTTTGGTCCAGGTCACTAATTAATAAGCAAATTAATTGCGAGATGACTCTCTAGTGCAGGGCTTACTTTAATAAAAATTGTAATGTTTTTAACCAACCACGCATGGAATTGCACACCATGAAAGAATCAACAAAATAATTACAATTGAGTATGATACTACTTATGATATGAAACATTTACTAAAGATATTAATATAAATAGGTAATTTTGTTAGCTATGCAATTTGGCAAGCAAAGTACAGTCACTTGCAGAAATCTGTACACAAAATTACAAATTTGCTTAAAAATATTTTATTGCAGTCTATATTCTTGCAAATATTATTTCACTAACAGAGTCTATCTAGTTATATGTCTATGGTGCGAACTGTCTCCAAAAACGGTAAAAATGGAAAGACACATATTGGCTTGAAAGTACACAAGAGATTACGACTCTTATCTCATGTCATTAAGGTAGTTTTTAGCGTGTGTGGATAGTTAATAATGAAAGAGATTGGCGAGTTTGTTGACGTGTAATCTCCTCGGATTCATTTTGCCTACTCGTGGACAGTGATTGTGCGAACTCGATTCTTTTTTCTCCTTTTGTCTCTTTTGGGTTCTGAAGTGAAATGGTTGAAACCATAACTTTTGTGCATGAGATAATGATGTTCGAAATGAGTCTGATTTTGTCTCGATCATAGAATGAGATTAATAACTCAATCTTTTATTTTAAACAATTTAAATCTTTTTTATCTAATCTGATTCGATTCTGGTGCCTGAACAGGCAGGTTTCCCCATGATGTTATCTCAAAATGTAATAGCATATTTAGTTTATAATAGATCTTAATAACTTCCATTATGTAAAGTATTTAAAAATACAAAAAGGAAATACGAATACAAACCAGTAACACAATTCCAGTTTATAAATAATACAGTTATTAAACGCGCCCGTAAAGTACCTATATTTTATATCGGAAGTTTTGAATCGTGCACGTTTAACACCTGTATTCTTTATATATAGTATAATGGCTGTGTTGTACCAATATGTTATTTTTTCTGTTGGTTCCCGGCACCAATAGAAAAAATAATATGACTACTCCATTTCTTTCACACGGATGTCGTAAAAGGCGACTAAGAGATTGGCTTATGGTGGATCATTATTTGAATCTCAATTCTGTTATTAAGCAAAACCGCTGAACGTGGTCTCTCAGTCTGTTCAAGACTGTTGACTCTGTCTACCCCGCAAGGGATATAGACGTGATGATATGTATGTATGTATAGTATAATGAAACGGAAAGTTTTAAATTAGTTTCAATTTCCAGTGTAATAACAATTTCAGTGACGGAACCATACTCTTCAGGTCAAGGCGACACACGCTTAACAATTTCGTTCTTTTGCCTTCAGCACGTGCGGACGCGTCAAATCCCGCTCAAATGATGCGGCGTAATGAATTTTTGCGTTTGATGTCCTCCGCGTGTGAATATGTATGAGAATTATGATTCGTTTTGCTTGCGATTGTGTTCACGCGTCGTTTGTCCGTACCTGTCAGTTTAAAAAAAAATCTGCGAATTGATTGTGTATACCTCTAGTAGCAAAGAATATGTAAGTAAAATGTTGTAAGTTCTTATTCATTCAGATAACACCAAAACGAAAAAAATGGCAAATTATCAATTAATTTGGTTTTAAAATGGCAATGTCATTAAGTCCAACCGTTCATTATTTTCTGTATGATTTATAAATTTGTTAATAAATATTAAATCTTGTAAATTTCTTAAATCAACCCAGACGTTTTCGAGTAATCTGTGAAGATTAAGGTCTGCTTTTCTGAAGTTGATTGAAAATATTTCCTATTCGAAACATATGTGTTTGAGAGAGGATTTAGTTGTACAATACGTCTGAGTATTGATATATACAATTTAAAGTTCAATTTAGTTTTGGAAATAAAATTGATAACTGGCTTTTGTTCAAATTGATAGTTTACTATCGGAGCGAATTTTAATTGCCTATCGATTTGTATGCTATTAAATGTTTTCTGTTTTTATTAAAAAGGTTATTGATATTAGCTTTTCTATCATTAAAGCTTGGTAATAAAGAGAAAATACTCTTTAACAAATATATAGATGGTATCCTTTATTGCATATAAAATTATAACAATACATTTTTCTTAAGCTTATGTTAAGATAATGTACAAAAGGTGGCCTTAAAAGTAGATAGCAATGAAGGTAATATTATACTCGTATTTGTGCCGAGTGGTTCTCGGTACTTGAGAATGGGATTCCACTCCATCTCTTTCCAAAGGAGGTCACATGTTTAATTGTTTACTGTATACATATATACGGAATAAAGAAATAACTTACTGATTTATGAGCCATTTGGAGTTATGAGAGGTCATCCTTCTCAAAGAATATCTGCTTAATCTAAATTGATATCAAATATTTGACATAGTTTAGTGCAGCGAGCGCACTAGATATAATCTGTGGCGATATTATTGCTGCAGTTCTTAAACACAAAGTTAGTTCTTAATTAATTACATATAAGTGAATATTTTGCTGTGCTTCTCAATGATAAATTAAATACACAATTTTAAATTCTCATAGTGAACTTTGTAGTCATATGACTGACAGAATATAAAACTTGTTTTTATTAAAAGTCAATTTATATGTTTGAAGACATCGCATTACCATTAAGGTATTTTGCTGTACAATCAATATAGTTATGAAATTATAAATGTTAAGTGCTAACACTCTTTTAAGTTAAATACATAAGACTGCTATAAGCTTTCTTTGCATCTACATAACTTAGTACAAAACTCCTGCTTTAACTCAGTAAATGAGATGTAAATTCATTCTGTTATTAATGAAATAGTTACATGATGAAAGCGGATACCTTCCAATCGAAGTCGGTTTATCGATACTGTAGCACATTGACAGACAAACCCGTCTAACCCTTCAATTGAATCTGCAATTGATTTGGTCACAAATTGGGAACTATTGAATCGAACCAGGATGACCGCAGACAGACCCGGCGGTCGCGGGGTTATTTGTAACAGATGAACTTACACAAATGTTGGGCAAGACCGGTGCTGATGTTATCCAAATCGCTTAAAGGCTATCTTCATCTCAGTGATGTAGATTAACTGTGTAGGTTTTGATCGCATCTTCGTCTGTCACCTAAATATAAATAAAGGTACTCATACTTTGTTGGAAAAGTTATACGAGTAATGTCATGTGTCCCGTTTTATAGAATAAGACTTTACTTCTTTACAGTGAATTTTGTTAGAGGCAACTAGATTGTTTGTGGTTTAATAATTAAGGTACATACACACATATCGTCACGTCTACATCCCTTGCGCCGTAGACAGAGGCAACAATAAAGCTAATCGCAATATTAAGAAAGATGCATAGGTTCAAATTCTACGGTGAATAATGAATCATTACTGAGTTATAAAATTATTTTTATTCACGCCACTAATAAAGATCACGAGTTCTCTATTTGGTGCCATGTGGTTCCTGACAGTACTGTGTGCTTCCTGGCACCAATAGAATAAAGAATAGGACTACTCCATCGATATCGTAAAAGACGACAGACAATAAGGAATAGGCTCTTAATTTTAGGTTTATTCATTTGGGCGATGGACTAGCCACCTATTACCATTTGAGTCCCAATTTTATCATTAAGCCAAACAGCTGAATGTGGCCTATCAGACTTTTAAACACTGTGGCCTCTGCCTACTCCGCAAGGGATATAGACGTGATTTTATGTATGTCGTTCTCCGTTATCTCTTTTAGGTCGGTGTCGGTAGAGATGGTTTAGCACTAAGTGGATAAGAGAATTAGATAACAAAGCTTTTTATAACTGCGTTCATTAACATTGAAGCTAATTGACAACACTCCGTCAGAGTGAACCGTCCGCCCTAACTCAGTAACAATATTACAACACAATTCTGAACAAAATTAACAAATGCTCCAAAGATCAAACTTCAAATTAATCGTTGAGTGGCTCAAAGCTAATGTGCTGAGCTTTTGAGGAATTTCGGCTCTTAAAATACACGACTGCTTCAGAAAAGTTAATTGAGACTATAGATCACATTTATACAGAATAAATAATACTTTATTTACAAAATAGTAAAAAAACACATAAATAAAAAATCTAGTCCAAAGCACCATATCGAGGCAACGCGCACCATATGCTGGCAGTACTTCCCCGCTGAACAGCCAGACTAATTCTCTGAACAAAGAAGGTTACTTAAAGGTCCTCGGGTTACCGATTGCCGTTATGGATATTCCTCCAAAATATACACATAGTTTTAACGTGGGTAGAATAACATTCATAAACCCATACAAATTTGTCAGTCTTTTACGTCTAAATCACTGAAACCAGGGTCAGATCAAGAGTATCCGAAAAGAGGATGTGAAGCGAAGGAAGTATGCAGAGATCGTGGCAAGTGGAAATATGTAGTCTCTGCCTATCCCTCCGGGAAAGAGGCGTGATTTCATTTTGCACACATATAGTATAGATTAAGAAGAAGGACACACATATGATACTTTTCACGGGGGTAGAGTCGCGGGCGAAATACTTCTTTTGCTTTATACATATTCATCAATATGGTTAATTTAGTTGTAGAACGAGTATAATGCTATCTACCAGTAATACCTACACATATCACGTTTTTATCCCTTACGAGGTAGACAGAGCCAAAGGTCTCGCAAAGCTTTAAGTTCACATCAGTAAATGGCTTAATGATGGAATTGAAATTGAGATAGTGAAGGGTTACCAGCCTACCGCCTAAGGTATACCAAGTTTATAAGCCTACAATTTCACTAGGTCTGAAAATATAACTGCAATTAGAATAGTGCTTTGCAGTTCAGATGGCAACTTCCATTAATCACGGATGTCTTTTAGTCGCCAAAATACATAGTCGGATAAAGACTATCTCGAAATCTGATCTTGAATACCAAACAGGTGTCTAAAAACATCCTATTTGGCCCGTATTTCAATACGTATAGAATTCATTTTACTTCAAAATCGCAAATTCTTTTAAAACGGCACGTTTAAAAATACTGTATTCGATGTATAATCCTTAAAGTACAATTTTTAAGGTTCAAGTTATTGAGTTGAAAATATTTTTCGACGTGTATTATGTAAAAAAGGATTGGTGCTATCGTAATAGAATCGTGATCTTGATCTGAGAGACGTCTAGGGGCGTGAATATTCAACAAGGCTAATTTAATTTCCCGGAAAGTTCAATATAAATTAGTTATGAAAAGTTATATTGGGGTCGTTGGATACTTTGTAGCTGTCAGTGGATATTAATAAATATTTTGTAAAAATTCTAGTAGCTTTAGAATAAAGACATAAGAAGTAGATACAAATACAAAAAACTGTTGTTTTTCCCATAACGTAGGGAAATAGGCATAATGAACATATGTGGTAAGTGAAATATATGGTCTCATCAATTAGATTTATATATCTTGGTACATAAAGTACCTCGTTTTGTAGTTTGTGAATTGAACAGGATATTCGCAGGCCTCAATTGTTATTAGGATAATGCACTGTCTCTCGAAAATTCGGGTGAACGCTGAACTTTTGGTCCGGATAAGATTGAGATTGTTTTGAGAAATAAGGTTCGTGGTATCGTCCGTCATCCATTTGAAGACGGATAATCCTGGTACCTGTATCACCTGGGTGCCGTGTGGTTCCCGGCATATTAGAATAGAACCTCTTCAAATCTTTCTCATGGATGTCATCAAAGGCGACTTAGGGATAGGCTTATAAAGCAGAGATTCCTCTTGTAGGCGATGAGCTAGCAACCTGTCACTATTTGAATCTCAAATCGTTTATAAAGCCATACAGCTGAACGTGGCTTTTCAGTATTTTCAAGACCGTTGGCTCTGTCTACCTCACGAGAGATATACGTGACTATATAATTGTATTGTACTAACACAGATCGCAGTATCAGTCGGCTATTCCTCATAAAAATATCCTCATACCAAATAAAGACATATAGAAATAGTAAACCTTTCAAATCATTTAACGTCACAAAAGACCAAAAGTCGAGCGTTGCCGAGTAAGTAACAACACGGTAACTGCCATTCACAAAGCAAGCAGTTACCGAGTTATGAATAACATAAAGCCCGCATTAGCGTCAGCCGGGACGTGCACTAATGAACCGGCATTTGACTGACTTTTAAATGCACAGATTGTAGACATGTTGTAGAGAAGGTAGGGAAGCCTTTTTTTAATAGGTTTCAGTATATCTTTCAAAAGATTTTAAATTGGTATAACATTCATAGGAAAAAAAGTTGAGAAAATTGAGAGTTGAGACTTAAATAAATGATTTATCATTCAGAATATTATATTATTAAAAATGATGAATTATTGAATTTGATATGTACAGTTTTATGATGATCACATTATTTACAAATTGATAAAATATTAAGTATATAAATTTCAAAATTCTTTGAACGATGGTTTTAATGTCATATTGATATTGTATTTCAATTTTTTTTTTTTTATTTAGACCAAGGAGAGATTTTCGATCAGTATCATGGATGGTGGGATTGGTGGATCTAAATGGGAAAAGATTTGTTAGTTTTTACGAATTTGAATCAAAAATTCTAAACAGCTCTATAGAAGTAATCAAAAGGTAATTGAATCACAAACACAATTTGCATCGACTAGTACAGGAAGAAACCGCAATATGAGTATTATAGCTTATCCAAATAGCGGGATGCAGCCTCGGGGAATATTTTTTTTATGTTTTTTTTTGCGACGTGTGGTTCCCAGTACCAATAAAAAAAAGAATAGAACCACTCCATCTTGTTCTCATGTATGTCATAAAAGGCGACTAAGGTATAGACTTATAAGGCGGCGGGCTAGCAACCAGTCACTATTTGAATCTCAATTCCATCATAAAGCCAAACAACTGAACGTGGCCTATAAATCTTTTCAAGACCGTTGGCTCTTTCTACCCCGCCAGGTATATAGACATGCTTATATGTACATATGTATGTCTTTATTAAGAATAAATTACGGTGATGGCAAACCCCGGCCTTATAAAAGGCACAATTAAAAACACGTACGTATTTATAAAGGAGGGAGAGAATCTCCCCATGTAATACCATCGGTAAGTTTCCGCAGTACCGGGCTTAAAGTACCGGTCCACAAGTCCCGGAAGTCTGAAGAAAAAGCTCCCTTAAGCCTAGCACTACGGCGAATACTATGAGTATATTGCCCCCTTGATTTAATACGAAACTGCACAGTTTAAGCTGTGTCCACATTAGTAAACATGTGAAGATAAATATATTTTTTAGAATTTATTATTTATTTATATTTTTTAAAATTTATTTCTTATTTATATTTTTCAAAATTTACTCACCTTAGTTTTGAAACTAAACTTTAAAAATCTACTTTGTTTTCAATCCCGTCTTCGCCTCAGTTCGAACAGGGCTCAGGGTTATAACTAGTATGGTGGACGACTATGATGCAAGAGTCAGAACTCAGAACTTCCAATAGGAGCAAAACCCTAGGCAAAAGCTAGAATAAATCTTCTAATAACCTAGTCGAATAAATCTTGAACCAACATGTTCACGCCCGTAAACACTGCAGGGCGCAAATGCTCTTCTCCACCAGACCACTTGCGGAAGCCACAGAGTAGAAAGTTCAAGAGAATAGTGCTGGCAATCTGACCCAGCCTTGAAACTTCACGCTGTGAATAAGTTAGTCTGTGACGCGACCGCGAACTATGTACAAGTGTGAAGGCATTTTTGTACATTGAAGAATACGACAAGAACTGGCATCGAACAATATAGTCATTAAAGTGTTCTCCCAAAAAAATCAAGCAGATCTAAGATTATACTGCTTATAATTAATTGAGAGCTACTTGGTAGAATTGGCATCTAGGAAGAAATTTATATCTTCGTAGTCATACTGGTATGACAAACTAGTAGTTTTTTATCAGTCTCGTCGCGCGCGCGGTTACGCTAACTACTTGTGTACGTGCGATCTCCAGTCTTCCGTGGAAAGAATTCGTGATGGCTAATAAGCTTTTGAAATGTTCAACGTGTAATATTGTAATTAACGAGGTGTTAGCTTTCGTTAGTAATAAAATCGATGTGATGGACGAAGATAGTATCGCTCACATATGTGTCAGTGCTTTTTCCGAAAACGATATTCTAGATGCTAAAAACTTGTTGTTTGAGTCTGTGCCGACGACCAAGAAGAAAAAGCAAAGAAAACGTAACGGAAAAACACTTCGCAATATAGATGATATCATCTGTTTGCTTAAGGAAACGGACCCCGAAGAAATCCCAATCTTTGTAGCTCGTGAGTTGCAAAAGCTGCCCCCTGTACTTTTCGATCACGTAGACGTAACTCGTATTTTAAAAGACCTTCTCAAGATACAACAAGATGTTAACTTAATAAAAAGTAATTATGTCACGTCTGAACAGTTATCTATAGTAAAGGATGATATACAGTATTTGAAACATACACCTTTAATCGAGAACAATAACTGTAACATAAATAATCGTCGAGGTGCTTGTTTAATCGACAGTTTTTCCTATAACAGCGGGCCGATGGGCTTACATCCGCTATGCGAAAACACAATTGTAGATATCAACGACCACCAACACTCAACATCCTCACCTAAATTGGTATACCGAGATATGCAATGTCCCCAAAATCATTCAACAGATCAGGGTAATATTTTAAAACAAACTCAAGTCCGAGATATCCAAGAGGCGGGTAGTCAGCGAGTGCAAATCTGCGACGGAGCGGCCGCTGTGACTCATGCGCGGGCAGAGCCGGTCCCCGCTACTGCGCACAGTATCGAAGCGTGCGATAAGACATCTACCATCGGACCGCGACACACGGTCGGCCAGCCTGACAAAACATTGGTTGAGGATCGTAATGATGATCGTCGGAGACCCATTTTGAGTAATGAGGAATGGACTCTGGTTCAAAAGAAAAGAAGGAGATATAAGTTTGCAGGTATGAGAGGCAAGGCCATGCTCGAACCAGAGGAAAAATTTAAAGCTGCAGATGTGAAAACACCCATATACATATACAATGTGGGCAAGGAAGTTACGGAAAATGATATTTGTGACTACATCAAGAAACGGGCTAACATCA
This sequence comes from Amyelois transitella, assembly GCF_032362555.1. Taxonomy (NCBI): domain Eukaryota; kingdom Metazoa; phylum Arthropoda; class Insecta; order Lepidoptera; family Pyralidae; genus Amyelois; species Amyelois transitella. The sequence goes on along the minus strand of NC_083520.1, from coordinate 10,652,642 downwards.
ATGTGACAGTGGAGAAAGTAGTTATGAAAGTCTCAAAGGATTATCAATCTTACAAAATATTTGTACCCAAACATCATCTGGGTTTAATTCTAAAAGATGATTTTTGGCCTGAGGGAATAGCATATAGAGAATATATACATTTTAGGCCCAGAAACCGTGATCAGAAATCCTTCAATAATGGGAACAACAAAGCTCGTTAGTTTTAACTGCAAGTGTGTCAGACGGTCACTGGAATGTATACGTCGGCTGTGTAGCACCGCGGACGTTATTGCGTTGCAAGAGACATGGTTGCTGCCTGAGGATATTGCTTTCCTTGATACCATAGATGAGGCATTTTCTTTCACCGGAAAGTCAGCTGTAGACATGTCTGCAGGGATATTAAAGGGAAGACCATACGGGGGTGTCGCCCTGCTCTGGAGAAAAGCAGCTTTTCCGTCGGTTTCGGTTGTGCAGTGTAGAAGTGATCGTATAAGTGCGATAAAAATAATGAATAACAATCGGTCAATATTGATATTTTCAGTTTATATGCCTACGGATTCAAAGGATAATCTTCCGGAATTTACAGACTGTTTGGGTGAAATTTATTCTATTATTGAAAGTTATAACATAGAATCCGCTTATGTACTTGGTGACTTTAACGCGCACCCCAGTGAACTATTTAGTAAAGAATTGCTTAATTTTTGTAATGATCAATCATGGTCGTGTATCGATATGGAGATATTGGGTGAGGATACGTTTACGTTCGTGAGCGACGCGCACGGGTGTCGTCGCTGGCTTGACCACTGTGTAGTCACGAGCGCGGCGCGACCATCCGTGCGGGCCGTCTCTGTACTGTATGGCGTATACCACTCAGATCACCACCCATTGATTATTGAGTGTAACTTAGATCAAATATGTCAAAAAAGTTTATTCGAAAATAATATGACTAATTGTAGTGGTGTTATATGGGGTGAGCGCAATGATAAACAGATTGAAATGTTTATGAATTTGTGTAACACTAAATTAACTGACATTGATTTTCCCGAGGAATTACGTGTATGTGCGGACAAGGTGTGCAACGATGACAGCCATAAAGTATTATTGAACAGCATGTATTTAAATATAATAAAAATATTATCTGAAGCTGCACTTTGTACACACTTAAATAAGCAAAATAAGCAGAAAGTGGTACCTGGATGGAATAGATATGTAAGTGAGGCCCACAGGAAAGCTCGACTTTGTTTTGAAATGTGGTTATTGAACGGTAAACCAACAACAGGTCAATATTATGTTCAAATGTGTGAATCGCGTAAGATATTCAAAGCTAAATTAAAGTATTGTCAAAATAATGCACAACAGATTAAAATGAACATTATAGCCGAGCATCATAAAAATAAACAATTTGGTAAATTTTGGAAATGTACTAATAAGCTTAGTCCAAAAATGGGTCTTCCTGTGAGTGTAGATGGCTTATGTGATCCGTGTGAAATAGCAAACGCCTTTCGACAACATTTTATGGTTCCGCCATCTTCTGTACCGACCCTGGCGTCCAGGTCGCTCGATGCTGAGACTTGTGATAATAAGATTAAATTAAGATTTTCTGCTAAAGAAATAGTTGATGTTATTCGTAAGATGACTAGGGGAAAGTCTCCGGGTCACGATGGTCTCAGCATTGAGCACCTAAAATATGCCGGAGTTCATCTGCCAAGGGTGCTTGCCTTATTTTTTAACTTTTGTCTTTCACATAGTTACCTGCCCGAGGATCTCATGCGTACACTGGTTGTCCCAATAGTCAAAAACAAAACTGGCGATGTTTCAGACCTGTCAAATTACAGGCCTATTTCTCTGGCCACCATTGTGGCTAAAGTACTGGACAGTTTGCTTGATAAACAGCTGGAGAAAAATATTAAATTACACGATGCACAGTTCGGCTTTAGGCCGAAGTTATCAACAGAGAGTGCTATCCTTTGTCTCAAGCAGACTGTCCACTATTATACGGCTAGGAACACGCCAGTGTATGCATGTTATCTAGATTTCTCAAAGGCGTTCGACCTGGTGAATTATGAGGTGCTGTGGGGAAAACTTGATGGGCTTCCTTCAGAAGTAACCTGTTTGCTTAAATACTGGTACAGTAATCAGCAGAATACTGTAAGATGGGCAGGCACTTTTTCTGATGAGTACAGGTTGCAGTGCGGTGTGAGACAGGGCGGACTAAGCTCTCCGCGGCTCTTCAACCTGTACATTAATAGTTTGATTGGGGAACTCACCAGCACCGGTCTCGGTTGCTCCATAGATGGCACTTGCATCAATAATATAAGTTATGCTGATGACATGGTGCTGCTGAGTCCCTCGGTTGGTGCCTTGAGACGCATGTTGTCTATTTGTGAGCAATACGCGTTGACCCATGGACTCAGATATAACGCCAAAAAGAGTGAGTTTATGGTGTTCAAAGCCGGTTCTAAACAGTACAAAGCTCCAGCTGTCACTCTTTGCGGCACCCCACTTCATCAGGTGAGCAGTTTTAAGTATCTGGGTCACTGGATCACCGAGACCATGTCAGACGATGTGGACATCGAGAGGGAACGGAGGGCGCTGTCCGTTCGCTGCAATATGCTTGCTCGTAGATTCGCACGTTGTACTAGTGACGTGAAAATAACACTATTCAAGTCGTATTGCCAGTCGCTGTACACGTGCGGCCTATGGGTGAGGTATGCGCGGAGGGCGTATGGCGCGCTCCGTGTCCAGTACAACAACGGGTTCAGGGCGATGTTGGGGTTGCCGCGGTGGTGCAGCGCATCCGCCATGTTCGCGGAGGCACACACGCAGGACTTTTTCGCTGTGATACGCGCGCGCTGCGCCTCGCTACTCAACCGCCTCCGCCGCTCCACCAACACCATCCTGATCACGTTGTCTGAGCGCTGGGACTCACCTTTTCTGCAGACATGGACGATGTATCACACACTTCGGAATAAGAGGTGAGTGGTGCATCATCTATGTCTATGCTTTCATTTTTAATTTTAATTTAATTTCTACTAACACTAGTTATAAGATAATTTGTATTTACTAACAAAATGGAATACGATTTCTGAGAATAAATGATTTATTATTATTATTATTATTATTTATAATTATTTTAATAGAGCCTATAAAAATAATTATAAAAAACTAAAAAATTCAGTACAGCATTTGTGTGAAACGAATTAGGAAATATGAATGTCGTTTCTTTACATAACTCTCATTGTTAGAACTACAGTAATTTGGGCAGTCGATATGTCGAAGGTGGTCTTTAAGACAGTTTGATTAGTTGAAAAGTTCTCCCCTCCAAGGAATGTACTTCTCGGAGCTCGCAGGGGGGAGGGGGGAGGGGCAAGAGACGGGAGGCTAATGTGCTCGAATAAATCTCAGGAATTATAGGATCAGATGCAGAGGCGTGGGCTGTAGTGATGGGGAATAGATGTAGATCATCGATTTTCGATTAAGTAACAATGGGAGAAAACTTTTATTTGTTGCAGTTACTATTTCTAGTTTATTGACTGTGATCGCGTGTTCAACTTTCACGAAAATAGACTGTTCAAATAAGTTTTTTGTACGTTAGCGATATAACGTGATTCACTCGTATGTGGCAGTATGATTATCGTAGGCAATTTGAGATTTCGATTATTTCTTGTAAACACTAATATAAAGATTTTAATATCATCAATTTTGTATGGAGATTGAGAAATTCAAGCCTTTCTTAAACCCTACGAGAAATAAAAATATTTAATGAACGATGCCGTGCCTGACCCCAACAACCTTTGCGGTCAGTGCTTTTTCTCTTAATCGTCTATTACAACATTCACCAAAGAATAATACAATGGCCTTATTTACAATGTTTCGGGAACCACACATCACAAGACTAATTAGAAATAACTTATGTAGTACAAACAAACACGCCTCACCCAACAAACAACAGTGGCACCATCTCTCGGTGTAAATGATTAAACAGCGCGTATTTACGGCGATGCGAGCATAAATCCGCTGGATGCGAAATAGTTTCCAAGCGACCTCGCGCGAACAAGGCTTTAATACCGCTAATTGAATTTGCACGGCTTAATAGACAGATTACAGCGCTCACAACGTGCTCACGGACATGTAATGTTGCGCTGGACTGTTGATAATTTAAACGCATTTTTTTAAAAGAGGTCGCAGAAATCCTACTACTATTATAAAGGCGAAAGTTTGTATGGATGTATGGATGTTTGTTACTCTTTCACGCAAAAACTACTGAACCGATTACCATGAAATTTGGTATGTAGGTAGCTGAAGACCCAGAATAACACATAGGCTACTTTTTATCCCAGAGTTCCCGCGGGATTGATAGGGTTTCCATGCGGACGAAGTCGCGGGCGGCCTCTAGTAACAAATAATAGGACGTTGACGAACATTGACAAAGCATAATGCCATTATTTCCTGTCTGTACCGGGTGGTTCCCGGCACGTAAAAATAAGATAATACAACCCTTTTCAAGTTAATGTTGTAGACGAATAATGGAGTAAGCTTGAAAATAGCTTCCTGACAATAACTAAATCCCAATTCTATCATTATGCTATACTAGACTCCAATGAGGAATAAAGTCTTAAAGTACACTATCATATGTTATCACATATATACTAATACGACAAAAGTTATTCTAAAAGGGACACCTTTTACTTTTTGTATTTCTTGATGTACTTGAAAATGGCGTGTCTATTAATAGAGGTCGCTACAGGACCCTGAATTATTACAGGCGATGGCTGCCTTCACAACGAGGGTACTGACTCCGTGTAGATCATTCTCGACGGAGGAGCAAGGGATAAACGATATGGTAAGACGTCGCCTGGAAAATGCGAATGATCAAAGCTATTAGCCATGCGTGAGCCACGTTTGACCAACTTGCTTACTATCAGCAGATTGATGTTAAATAAATCTAAACTGCTGCCACGGACTACATCCAGCTCAAAGGTAAAACTGACGCCATCATCGCTATGGATTGCGATTGTTATTCTGTGAAGATACCTTTTATGACCTCTTTTTCAAAGCAATGGTGCCGTTTGCCGTTGCCGTTTTGTAATGGTACCGTGTGGTTCCCGGCACCATTATAAAAAAGAATAGGACCACTCCATCTCTTTCCCACGGATGTCGTAAAAGGCGACTAAGGGATAGGCTTATAAACTTGGGATTCTTCTTTAAGGCGATGGGCTAGCAACCTGTCACAATTTGAATCTCAATTCTATCACTAAGCCAAACAGCTGAGCGTGGCCTATCAGTCTTTTCAAGACTGGTGGCTCTGTCTACCCCGCTAGGGATATAGACGTGATCATGTGTATTTATGTATGTTTTCAAAGCAATTGTTACTTTTATAATCACTACTTGTTATAGGACTTAATACCCTATTTTAATTGTCTGTGTACATGCGCTAATCTCGGAAAGTTGTCGACGGATTTTGTTTCTGTTTGAAATGCTGGAAAAAGGTTTGCTGAGATTTGTTTGTTGGTATAAATACTACCCGTACGAAGGCGAGGCCGAGGCGGGTCGCTAGTGTATCATATTTGTTCAAACACTCGTTGAAAAATAGTTATACGAACTTTTGATGAATTGAAACTGCACTTTGATTTGAACTTAAAAACATTCACTTTAATAAAAAATAATACTTATGCTAAATATCAAATCGGTCTCATAGTATAACTTAATGGAATTCCAAGTGAACTCAAAAATTTTCTTTTAATTTTTTTGTAAGTGGCCAGTTGCAACCTGATAAACAAAGCAAAGAGTCTTAACCAATACTCATTTAGAATTATACTAAACATATTATTGGATGTCATGAATATCATAGGACCAAGTATGGCACGTGTGATTTCTCAACCTTTGACCAAAACTTAAAGGGAATGCATTTGTACAAAGTTTGTTATATGTTTTCTGTAAATATAGTCGCGGGAATCAAACGTTTTGTCTTATTCTTGTATATAAATACATAAAAATTAACATTTCTCGTCCAAATACACTTACTTGGATCGCATCTGCTGTCGCACGTATCATTATTTTCCTATCGTTGATCCATCTTAAATTTTATAGACATAATGCATAGCTATATAGATTGCAGCTCGCCAAGTACAACCGGCAACTCAGTAAATGTGACATCGTCTGCGTGCCCTCACCGCACTAGCGTTGCGAACTGTTGGCGAATCTACATTTGCACATTTCTCATTGTATCAGGTAAACCTAGGAACGTATTCGATTTGGCAAAATTTGCCTGATTCCATGATTTATCTGATACATACATACATCTGGTCACGTCTATATCCCTTGCGGGGTAGACAGAGCCAACAGGCTTGAATGGACTGAATGGCCACGTTCAGCTATTTGAACTAATGATAGAATTGAGATTCAACTAGTGACAGGTTGCTAGCCAATCGCCTAACTGAGACTCCCAAGTTTGTAAGCCTATCCCTTAGTCGCCTTTTACGACATCCATGGAAAAGAGATGGAGTGGTCGTATTCTTTTTTGTAATGGTGCCGGGAACCACACGGCACATTTATCTGATGGTGATGATAATCAGATGCCTTTTCTCCCTAGATTAATGATTCGGTAATGTGGTATTATAACATTATGTAACATATAAGTGCCGTGTGGTTCCCGGCAGTGCCGTGTGGTTCCCGGCACCAACACAAAAAGAATAGGACCACTCCATCTCTTTCCCATGGATGTCGTAAAAGGCGACTTAGGGATAGGCTTACAAACTTGGGATTCTTTTTTAGGCGTTGGGTTAGCAACCTGTCACTATTTGAATCTCAATCCTATCATTAAGCCAAATAGCTGAACGTGGCCATTCATCCTTTTTAAGACTGTTGGCTCTGTCTACCCCGCAAGGGATATAGACGTGACCATATGTATGTATGTATGTATGTAACATATAAAAAAGTTGAAACTTACTTTTGTCCTTACTTACCAAAAAAGAACAAACAAATTTTCTGAAATGATTTTCAAAAGAAATGAATGAATAATATAAAAAGACTACGGTTCATTTTTTATGTTTAACAGCGTTTATAGAAATTTGGCCAATTCATTAACTCGTTTTAATACTGCAAAAGTTTTGAGACTGAGCGGCCCTTTGCAAAAGTTTTATAGGTGTTTTCAAGGAAAATAAGCGGCTTTGAGCCACTTGATTGAAAAGTACTAATACTTGGGGATGGCATGTTTTTAATTACGTGCCTTTTTTCTTTTATTTTAAGCAAAAGTACTTAAATTTTATTGGTTCTCCTGTTGACAGTGTGACAATGATAGTTGACATTAGGATGACACGAGATTAACCTCTTGACTAACTCATTCTGTGATCTTGTTCGTAGTTGGACCTTTGGTTCCTTGTCAGGGATAATTAATCCATACAATATATTCCTGAAGGGTAAAGTAGTGTTGGGATCTTAGAGCAATTTTTTCGAGCTTAATACAAAATCGAATTCAATCTTAAACTTGAGAGGGTAGGTATCACTTAAATTAATGTCAAGCGTACTCACGCGTTTACATCTGGTTTATGAATTGAAAATCAAATCGCAATAAATATCATCAAAGGCTTAATAAGCCTGAGTAGATCTAATATAGACGAAAATGCCGGCGATTCTGCATGTTCGAAATAATTCGCGACCCTTTTTGCCCTCACATTGTTCCCTAAAAGTGCAGATTAAGCCTCGTTATGCGGACAATAGTTCGCAAATAGTTCCGGCCCTTTGAGCTCATGTTATTAATTTGTTAGTCCCGTTGGTGCCAATGTTGGCTCAAACATTTGTCATATTTTCTGATGAATGTTTTAGTGTGATTAAATTTCAGGTAAATGTAAGAATAATATGACTATTACATCTCATAAATACTTTCATAACAGGTTCCCAAATAGGCGAGGAGAATTAAAATAATTCTGTAATTGAAAGCATTGGTTTACAACAAAATACCAAGGACAATGTATAAGCACAAGTCAAAGTAAGTATTCTCTTCTGTGTTTTGTGTTTATATAAATCTAAATTAATTTATATAAACACAAAACACATTTGACAGGACACAAGTAGAAGTTAGTAAGAAACTGAGTCAATATCAAAATAAAAAAGTAAAAAAGAACTGCAAGTAAAACTATCCTTTTTACTTTTGTTTCAATGTGACCAACATTGGATCAAATGTTGGCGCCAACCTGAACCCTTTTAGTTTTAAGGCTTCATTCCGTTACCGCAGCGTTTGTACGTAATTTAATCCCCTGTAACTTGTTTTAAGCAAGCGTTTTGTTATTTCTACTATAATTTATGTTGCCTTTAAGGTAAGGAAAATTGGGGACTTGTACTGTGTTTATTTATATAGAAGGTAAGTTTTCATGCAACATCTTACACTTCGCTTTCCAAATTATACAATAATATTATGTAAAAAATGTAATACACATGGTTTTAAATTTTTAAACTTAATATTATGCTAGGATATTATCTTAGGCTAGAAGATACTTTCCATCTCTTTCCCATGGATATCGTAAAAAGCGACTAAGGGAATAGGCTCATTTATCTAGTGCCACGTTGGTTGGTAGTGATGAAAAACATAATGTGTGCCATCTTCACTTTTCCCGTTCAGATTTTAAAAGTCAATCAAGGGAGAGGCAGATAAAATTAAGCGATAGGCCGGCGACAAATGACATAATTGAGCTTCAGAGTGTGACAAGTGACAAGTTGCCTGCTAGGTCATCGCCTAAAACCAAAACTTCGTTCAACATTTTAACATTTTCGTTCACCAAATGAATATTACTAAAACATTTCTACTGTTCCTAGTAGGAACTCGGTTTTTAACCTTCAAATTACTGTTACCCGAATGGTCTAGAATGTAGGCTCCATACTAGTTAACCGTTTGCATAATCCATACAGCAATATGTACACAAGTTGCAGAGTAAATATTTTGCGATGTCGGGATGTTGGTTCTTCAAAATCTCAGCTCGAGCGCATGAAACTTAAGCTGTTTGAATTTTGCAGCGCAAAGTCTTGTTTCATTGCGGCACTAGCTACGAGCTTTGGCTTTGCTTGACCATATTTACATAAAAAAATGTATGTTCTTATTGCTTTAAACAGTTAAAATATAAATTTTTTATGAGTACCTACATACAATGAATAGAATATATTTTATGTTTTTAATAAAAGTTAGACAGCAAACAGGATTTTCGGGAAGAATACATAATATACATACGTATTTAATTTTACAAAAAAAAAATATAATAATATATAATCTTTAAACCTGATGCCTAATCAGTATATATGGCGAAGTCACAAGGATATAATAATTATATTTAAGTCACTTTGTTAAACAAGTAAGTGTAAAACAAACTGCACTCCGGGCGCTGAGGCGTTATTACGCCGAACAATTATAAATAATAGTTTATTTGTCCTGGGTTCTATATATAATATAATATTGTCGAAAACTTGGAATAACACAGCAAGAGATATAGACGTGACTACATGTATGTATGTTAACATTTTTTTGCCTTTTGATCTTTATAAAACCATACCATGCCTTGTTTGTTTACAAAACCATGAAAAACTTTACAGCCTTTTATTTTTTACTAGCTGACCCGGCAAACGCTGTTTTGCCAATTATTTTTATATATTATTACGGAACCCTATTTTTTTCCAAAATAAAATATAGTCTATGTTACTCGTGGATAATGTAGCTTTCGAATGGTGAAAGAATTTTTAAAATCGGTCCAGTAGTTTTTGAGCCTATTCATTACAACCAAACAAACAAAGTTTTCCTCTTTATAATATTAGTGTAGATGTTATTTTCGCATATAGAACACGTGTCTGACAAGCGGGTACGGTACCGGTACCAGCGCGTGCGCGCGTTTGTTTTCAGAGCCCGCGCTGATTGCTCGCTTGTTACCGCATCATACACGCGGTGAACGCACTGGGGGTTAAAAACGCCTTGGCTTAATAAGAAAATTCTTTTAACTTTACTTCACTTTACATTTATACATATGGTCACGTCTATATCCCTTGCGGGGTAGACAGAGCCAACAGTCTTGAAGAGAATGATCGGCCACGTTCAGCTATTTAGCTTAATGATAGAATTGAGATTCAAATAGTGACAGGTTGCTAACCTATCGTCTAAAAAAGAATCCCAAGTTTGTTAGCCTAGCCCTTAGTCGCCTTTTACGACATCCATGGGTAAGAGATGGAGTGGTCTTATTCTTTTTTGTATTGTTGCCGGGAACCACACGGCACATTACTTTTGACTAATATTAAGATGCCACATACTTGGCTTCTGACGCAATGGGTATGTACATTCAATGTGAACTATATCCGTTTTATTAACTTCCTTCCAGACGATATTCTTTCATTATTAGGTAGTTTTAAACTACATACTTAGAAGGGGAATTATTAAATAAAACATATTATATTCATCACATCTCTTTCCCAGAGGGTTAGGCAGAAACTACTTCCACTTGCCATTTATCTCTGAGTTGTCCTTTTGGTTATCAATCTGTCTTAAGAGTACTCTTGCCGAGAACATTCCAGAAGTTGAATTATGTTATGGCTACCTTAATATGCTAGAACACTAGACAATTAGACATGTGTTCCAGTAATACTTAATCCGTGTACCACACCGTAATACCACAGCGAATAGCAACAACTGCCCTCCGCTCATCCCCGCTAATGACGTCACTGTGTCTCCATTTTTCTCCACTTTGCTGGCGACCGGATAAAGTATGAAGGAATAGAAATGACACACCCAAACATTGCTATATAATACACTACTTACTTTCCTTTATTTTTTTTTGTTATTTTTAAATGAAATCCGTTTATCTAACTGACGGCTTGTTTGGTACTATGATATTGGTACCTATTTTTTATAATTAGTAGGTACACAAGTATCGAAATTATTTTGGGGCTATATCAATCTGTATACATTGTGCCGTCGTATTTTTTTTTTGTCAGAATGAAGTTTTATTTTAATACCTACATAGGTAATATGTATACAATCACGCCTATATCCCTTTATAGGTGAGACAGAGCCAATAGTTTTAAAAAGACTGATAGGACAAGTTCAGCTGTTTGGTTAAATGATAGAATAGAGATCCAAATAGTGACAGGTTGCTAGCCCATCGCCTAAAAGAAGAATCCCAAGTTTATTAGCCTATCTATTAGTCGATATTTACAACATCCATGGGAAAGAGATGGAATGGTCCTTTTTCTTTTTCTATTGGTACCGGGAACCACACGGCACTTTTGAGTACCTTTTCTGTTTTATATATACTGCCACTGCTGGCTGCAACTACTCATTATTTTTCGATGTCCCGCTGTTGCAGTTATTGCAAGTTATTATAATGTACTTTGTAGTTTATATGAAATCACGAAGCATTCACGGGGAATGTTATTGCGAGAGAGCATAATATGATATTCCATATGTTTTAGGATTTCCTACACTACTTGCAATTCCTTGGAACTCTCATTGTTTTGATGTTCTTCTTTCTTTGATATCTTTCTGCACTCTAACTAATAAATATTATAATTTGACACGGTTATACATTATTACGATAGGTAAAAAAAGTAGTACAATATTTTTTTTTATAGAATACCTAACTTAGACAAAGTTACCTAAATTAAAGGGGTTAATTTAATTCAGGTAACATCTACATTTGTTTTATTTAAGCTTTTAAAAAACGCCTCCCCCTCGCAGCGTTTTATCATACAGTGCGTACAGAGGCCGTCGCACGGAACGGCTCGCCTGTGAAAACACGCGATTGGAATTTTACAAAGTGAACAGTTTGAGCATACTACACCGCTGCCTCGGAGGTTGGAACCAAATGGGGTAGTAAAATATATTTCATAAAATTCATTAATTAATTCGAGCGACACTCATTATGAAGAGAGTCATGTGAATGCAAAATAAGAATACAGTCTACTCTTCGCGTGCTTGATAATTCGATGTATGTATGGCATATTCTTAAAGAAAATCTTTAACGTCGTTTCAACTCTTCGGTATTTTGTTCTAAGCTCCTTGTGTCAAATCTACATCCATCGCCGCCCCTACGTCCAGCAATGCAACGGAGGTTATTAATATCTACGCGATGAACGCAATAACCTTTGAAATGATTCGGCTTTGTGGCACGTCGGCAGTTTTTGTTCCAATGTTTTTTGTATTTGCTGACCAGTTTGTTATTTTTGAAGCATTATTGTTGTATTTTAACCATTCACAAGTGTTTACTGTTAAAACTGGATCACGTATGTTTGTAAGAGAATTTATACAGAACTACATTCTTTCTGTTCATCAAGTGGATAGTTCTTAGAATGTATGGGCCAGGTCTAATATTGAAAGCCTCTCTCAGTGGCAGGCCCGAAGGACCATAATTTTGGTGGCTACGTGGAGTATAATAAGGAACAAAACCGCACGGAAGTAGCTTGCAATTCCACTGGTGAAAGTGGCTGGAATTTGCTGGAACAGACCAAGATCCCAGAGCTGTAATGCCTAAGAAAATGTTGCTGTCATGCTGAAATAATTATCACCAGAGTCCACACCACCACTTAGGGTCCTGAAAACTGGCTCAGATCTTAAGTATGGAAATGCTTTATCACATAAATCGTACATGTGTTCTTTGTTCTTTCAAACATGCAAATACAGGGCTTTATAAAAAAATCACTTTATTTTATACCGCAATGATGCTGGACTTAAAATTAACATCCACAGGCATAAATCCACGCGCAATCTAGACCACAAGTTGGGGCGAAGTTGTCCGCAACGAGCGCAGTTCTGAACTCGCCGCAATCATTTTAATTGCTTCTCCGAGCCCTGCGACTCGACACACCCATAGACCGACGAAGAAGTAGACATATCTTATAATTAAATGCGTTTCTATAATCCTCCCAACATTAGACCTGGTTACACCCTTCCTGGACAAGAGCCTATAAGCGTGATCATCTTCTGGGTAACAATATGGTATGCAGAACTACATCTTTTCACTTGTTGGATCCCTGTATACTTATCTAATTCCTTTATTGTTTGCCGGTCGACAGGATGAGATCCCTTCATGGAATAAGACCGCTATCGCAAGTGATTTATTTCTTTTATATCTATATATTAATTCCTGTAACTGTGTAAATTTCTGTGCCATAAAGATATTACAAACAAACAAACTTCTTTAGTTTAGTAAGGCTAAGGTTCCCTTTTGATAATAATCTTTTCTATGGATCCTAACTTATTTCGTGTCATGGTATAACACATCTAGACGAACTTATTTTTAGTTTACAAAAAGCTGAATGTAGACACTATCTATTTGATAGTTGTTCAGTGTTGGAATTCTTATTATCTCTGAGATTGTATCACTTTATATCTGTACTGCCAACTTAGCGAGATTAATTAGTATGAACTTGACCCGAACATTCTAGATGATGTTATCGGTTAAACTTTTGCAAATTAGAATTTTCAGACGTAACTAAATAATTCTTGTATGAAGGTTAAGGTTGCATCAACTAATATTTAAAAGAGACGCTTTATATTTGTTTGTTACTAACCATGTAACGTTTATTAACTTTACCGACCGTTTCTGAATATTAGCATAAATTTATTAGAGTACCATTCGACATTTATTCCCGGCAGAAATCCAATAAATTACTATTTATGGTAGCAAATCTGCTAGCAAAAACTAGCCGATCCATACATCGCTACTATACATACTCGTACCTAAAAGTATATAACGATAGAACTAATTTGCCAAACAAAACTCTGCCTACGTTCGCAACCTGCCCCCTTAGCATGACACGCGCTACGCCGTTTTTATCGCGCGGAATACTATCGTTGTTTCGCGAGCTAAAGTATTTGGTTTGTTACGAAATTATTATTTGATTCTGATAACATTTTACGTCTTCAAATTTAAAATCTTTATTGTATATGTATCGTATAAAGTACATCAGTTGAATAACACTTACTGTTTATAAAAGGTACAATATGAACCCTGTTGGGCATCGCAATTTTAAAATAATATGGAACATTGACGAACAAAACCTTCATGGGAAGCTTTTTCTGAAAATTCCCAAGACGAATGAATGTAGAAGATAGTTAACAATATTAAATGCGAGATATCGGCATCTCTTTAAAGGTTTTAATATCGCGCGGTATTCCTCGGCGGAACTTCCCGAACTAATATTATCCGCTCCCAGTGCCCTAGGTTTCTGCAATTGTGAGTGTTCTTGCAAACATTAAAAATAATCTCAATTTCATTTTCACGATTTGTAATTTTTTACTTTTAAGTTTAGTTTATATATACGGTAAGTTAAAATATCGTGAGGGATCTTTCCAGCCAATAATGATCCTGAATGGTATTAGGTTTCTCTGCAAAGGTTGTGGAGGTCAGACGGGAGTCGATTCGTGTATTCTGCCTTTGTTTTTATACTCATCCACAACTTTGCGGATGAGTATAAAAAGGCGGCCTCTGTGGCTCAGCGGTAGTACGCTTGTCTGTGACACCGGAGGTCCCGGGTTCGAATCCCGGTCAAGGCATGATGAGAAAAGATCTTTTTCTGATTGGCCTGGGTCTTGGATGTTTATCTATATAAGTATTTATTATAAAATATAGTACCGTTGAGTTAGTATCTCGTAACACAAGTTTCGAACTTTTCGAGGCTAACTCAATCAGTGTAATTTGTCCCGTATATATTTATTTATTTAACTTTGTCTTGCATTTTAAAGAGACTAAGCCACACGCTTTAGATATGACTAAATTTTAAACCTATTTTTTATTGGTATGATTGATTATATGTCATCTTATTTTTTCTGTTCATCTAATGTTAAAATATATTTCCCGTCGACGACGGGGTCAAAAATATCCTCCACTCTATAGCGACAAAGAGCAACATCACATTTTTTCGCGATCTTCACGCTACGAAAATCAACATTACCGCATAGCAAATTCATATCAGAAGCTTAACTATTTATAATCTCTTTTATATAATAAAAGTTATACTTAGTAGTAATTGAAGATACGTTTAATAAAATTTGATCGAGTAAACGGGACTAGAATATACTCGTGACTAAACTTACGTGAAACGAAAGATTTTAGAGACGCATAAGGAACCTGTCAAATATTTATTTTATATATTTAGATTGTTGGCATATTTGATAATATTGGAGATGCTGTCAATATCAATGGAAATCTCCTTCAGTCCAACTCGCTGGCTCTGCATTTAGTCAAAATACCTACGTGAAAAACCAAAAGTAGAATTTTCATCATAGGAACACCATACGCTATGATTGAAGATGCCTTCTGATTTTTATTTACTGTGGTAGCGGTTTCGTGCGTACTGGAAATAAATCCACGTTATGGAAGCGAGACAAACAGACAGGCGCCGTAAAAACACCATTGTCGCTAGTGTTATGTGAAGTGTGAGCCATTTTTATGATTACACACATTCCGAGCTGTTTTTGGAGATTTCATAAGAATGAGTTCTAGGGGTTTTTTAAAAGATGTAGGCTTTTACCGATCCACTGGAGAGAAGGGATAGTACGTAATTTGATTTATTGTTATTTTATCAAAAAAGGGTTGTTGAAAACTAACATCATGCCTCTTTCCCATAAGGGTTGGCAGAGACTAAATCCTTCCACTTCCCTTCATACTTCTTTCGCTTCATCCACATTCATAACTCTTCATGCAAGGTTGCGGTATATTAAATTACAAAAAAAAAATTGAATTTGATTAATTCATTTCTTTCAGGTGATTGTAGCTATGTAGCCATCGATTCTTGTAACTATAGGCTGTAAAAATGCAAGAACAAGTCTAGTGTTATTTTATTCTTCGAAATGGACTTTTTAAGATTTTTTTTTGAAATCTCTTTTGTCATGCAAATTACCCTACTTTTGCAGATACACTTCTTCTTCCTCTTGGCTTTTGACCCAGTTGCATCCTCACCACTCTGGAGAGGAGCCCGGGGTTATGCCTCTGGCCATGGATTGGGTGAGTCAGGTTTTTACACGAAGCGAATATCATTCAGACCTCCGCAACCTTGCAGGGGAACCTAGCCCGTATTGGATCGATCATGTTTACACATCCAGTTGCCTGAATGTGGAGGTTTTCTCACGTTTCCCTCACCGTGAGAGCATCGGCTAGTATTCAAACTAATGTACACAACTTCGACGAAAATAGTCATTGGAACATCCGAGGTGGGATTTGAACCTGTGCTTTTTAGCGCCACCGACACTCTCTAAAGAGACATATACCCTTTTTTTCAGATATACTCTTTTAACATTTATTTAACTAAGCAGTACATAACTGTTGTTTATCTGTGTTCCAGCACAGAGTTCGCCAAAAATAATCTTGTCCGGAAGTGACGTCACCAGATTTACGGCGTCCCCATCCCGTTACCATATATCAGGTGGCAGCGTCCGTAAATCTCCGTAAATCTGCGATGATCGCGCGCTAATGTGGGGGCGGAACCATGGGAATAACAACAGCAAAATTTTTAAAACTTTCGTAGTGTTGCACTCTTATACAACACTGGCTGTGCCCGCGACTTCATGAGCGTGGAATAGTTATTTTGGGCATCATTGAAGCCCTCAAGGATTAATAATTTTTCCCGTTTTTTTTTAACATTTTCTATTATTACTTTGTTCCTTATAGTTGCAGCGTGATGTTTTATAGCCTTAAGCCTAAGCCTATAAATGTTCTATTTATCGCAAAAAGAATTTTTCAATTCGAACCAGTAGTTCCTGAGATTAGCGCGATCAAAGTAACAAACAAACTCTTCAGCTTTATAATATTAGTATAGATATATACAATTAAATTTCCCGATATGAACGACTTCCCCCGCGGCATATACTTGTTTATTGAAAATACAATAAGATACTACAGCTGTAAATTTTTAAAACAACATCTGTAATTTTTCGCCATATTTTTATACCTCGACCACCGCCTGGAGCGAACCGAAGCTTTATCCCCTTTTTCCAGGTTTTCACCCGGAAGCGAGGCAAGCTGACTGACGCTGTTGATTTTGCTCTTATTTTGTATTGAATTTTATATTTTGTGTTCATTGATTCAGGATTTTTTTGTTTATTTATTAGCGAACACTGAACAACAAGATAATCGACCAGAAATTCCTTCTTAGATAATTTTTACTGTGTGTTTTAATTTGTGCCGTGTGGTTCCCGGCACCAATAGAAAAAAGAATAGGACCACTCCATCTCTTTCCCATGGATGTCATAAAAGGCGACTAAGGGAAAGGCGAAAGTATATCAATACTTGGGATTCCACTTTAAGGCGACATGCTAGTAACCTGTCTTATAATGATTGATGAATCTCAATTTTATCGTTAGGCCAAACAGCTGAACTTGGCCAATCAGTCATTTTAAGACTGTTGGCTCTGTCTACTCCGCAAAGGATATAGACGTGATTATATGTATGTATGTAGTTAATTTTTACTATAATTACATTTTGATATACTTATATACATAGCAATTCTCAAACAGAAGGTATAAAATTCCGTAAGTCTTGCACTCCTGGAGTTATTTATTGAAATTGAAATTTATAAATAAATATAAATATATACGGGACAAATTACACTGATTGAGTTAGCCTCGAAGTAAGTTCGAGACTTGTGTTACGAGATACTAACTCAACGATACTATATTTTATTATAAATACTTATATAGATAAACATCCAAGACCCAGGCCAATCGGAGAAAGTTCGTTTCTCATCATGCCCTGGCCGGGATTTGAACCCGTGACCCCCGATGTCACAGACAAGCACACTACCGCTGCGCCACAGAGGCCGTCCGTTGAAATTTATCAAAGACATGTAAAATCAACAGACAAACTGCTGCTTACAAAAATATAGAGGTTCCTCCAACATGATTTTATGCTAAAGACAAAAAATTATTAATAACCACTATTGTTAGGTACATTCATTATAAAACTATTTTGGTGGGGTAATTCACATGGACTTACAATCAATTAAGTTTTTATAATAAATTTCAATACACAGTAGTCTTAACTTATCAGTCTCCTACCTTCGAAAAGGACAAAGGCAGGAGACGGCTATGCTAACCCTTTTTCTTTAAAAATATCCTTTTGTACGGATGCTCACTTTCTTATGCTAGGATATCCAACCTAGTAAAGAGTATTACGTTAATATATAAAGAATAAGAAATCTTTATATATTTTGTTAAATCTTCTTACAATTTGATTTAATGCCATCTAGCGATGATGTGGAACTTTAGCCAGTAAAATTAATATATTCGAGCGGCGAACATATTTAAATTCTGGTAGCATTGAGACCCATTTATTATCAAAGGCACTCTTCCAAGGCACTTTTAACCACACCAATGATATTTTTTCGAATTACAGGTCCTCGGTCATTATAAGGTGAAAAGGGACAAAGGGAGGTGTGTAATAAATGAATTATAAATTTATACATGTATAAATAATATTATATATAATATAAAAGGCTCATTACATATATAAAAGCCTTATAAAATTGCGATCCTTTTTATTCCTTTTGGAGTCTTTAATATTTGTTTAAAATCGTAAAATTTAGAGTTCCATTTAGGCAATGAGCTAGCAACCTATCTCTTTCTGAAACTGTATCATTATTTTGAAGAATATAAGTCACCATAGTCATTACGCTGCGTCCTCAAATCATAAGACTTATACGAGTAGGTATTAGTACCTCTTAAGTATGCAAGTGATAGAGACGTGATGAGTGTACAATTACGAAAGTATCATGATCCCACTACTGACACTATTAAGTTTCTTCAACAAGCAAACGTTTACTGTCCAAAATTAAAATATTACTATGGAATGTGTTAATATCATTTTAGTAATAATACCAAAATATTCAACATGTTGACATGCCTCAGGGCGCGTTGACGGGTTAAAATGCGTCGGGAATTTTAAATTTATCAAACGACCTGTTACAATATACATAGTTTAGCATCGAGATTGAAGGGTTATAGCAATGTTAGCTTATCAAGATTAAATTTGAATTAAGTATTGCACATTGAAGAACAGAGAACATTGCAGAGCTGACAAAGTGGAAAAAAAAATAGGGATTTAAAAGAAGGAAAACTCGCAAAGGTGATAGAGGGAGAACAATCAGTGACATCCCACTAAAAAGGTACAAATCCTAAGAAATATATATACGACTATTTTGTCTAATAATAATAAACTTATAATGAACTATTTGAAGCGGGACACAAATTTTAATTTCACCCCAAATTGTCATCAAAGCACAAAAAGTTAGAGATCTATACATACAAGTAAAAGGTTTTAATTTCATTGAAATTTTGCATAAACAGTTACATAATTACGATGATATAAACAAACACACAAATTCAGAAGCATGACCAGAGATCCCCGTGGTGTACAGTGGCGTAACTCTTACAAAAACTTTTTATGGTTTCATAAATGATAAAAATTAATATTTAAAACATATTTCTGATATAAAAACAGAATTAATACAATATTAAAACTCTTTACAAAAACAATCCACCACTTAACTTTCAAATCTAGTAAAATTGACTTGTTGCTCTGAATTAATTTCGTATTGCAGTTCAAATATTTGAAAATCCTTTCTTAGTAGGAGGTAATAAGCTTCCTTAGCTCTTTGTTAAATTTATTTTATAAATCATTTTTACCGGGTCTGCTTCACTTGAACTTTGAACTTTGGTTCACAGGACTGTTTTACAATACAATATTTTAAATGTGGGTGTTAAACTTACGAATTTTACTAGATATCCGTTGTATATGTTGCAGTCAAAAGTACTATTGACTAGCATAATTAGTCAAAAATACTTTTGACCGTAAGTTTTAGTCAATAATACTTTTGATATAAATAACAGTCAAAAGTACTTTTGCCCAATGGAGTTGGTTGGAAGTACTTTTTCCCAAGAGATTCCGTCAAAAGCGGTTTTGACTGGTTGTATCAGTCAAAACTCTTAAAAAGTTGCGGTGGTCAATAAAAATAAGGACAAACGCACATAATCCAGTATTCAAAGGTGATAAAAAGGTATGGTGGCTTTAAAGTTTTAACATACGAATTTAATTTTTAGAAAATGTTATTGGAAATTCATTTTTGATTTTCTTTTCTCAATTATTTGTAAATTGACGTTTCTAATTGATTAATTAATCATAAATTGACGTCCAATGGAAAGAAAAAATATTGAATTTCTATGAGAAAAACTTTTATCTAAAGCTATTATATTACTAAGACCACTACCAAAAATGTATACAGTCTACATCACCTGTTGTGCACTAATAATATTCCCTTAGAACATCTACAATTTCATGCAATATTGAATATTCCGGGCACGTAGGGGCCTGTTAGTATTAAAACACTATGCCTTGCACGTTGCATCCCTAATGGTTATGGGGAATCTGTTAAATTCTGAAACTGTATGCTAAGTTGCTCAATTTGAGCTGAACTAGTCTAGAATTCAATATTCTACATACATACACATGATCACGTCAATATCCCTTGCGTGGTAGACAGAGCCAATAGTCTCGAAAATACTGATAGGTTAGTATTCTAAATCACGTATATATCCATCTCGTATCTCTCTTCTATTTATATAGGTATTAAAAAAGAAGACAGACAAACAACAACGCACAGCCCAGACTACTAGGTACTATAACATACATACAATCACGTCTACATCCCTTACGGGTAGACAGAGTCAACAGTCTTGAAAGGACTAAAAGGCCACTGTTGCTCAACTTAAATGGAAGTGAGAGTCAAATATTGTCAGGTTGCTTGCCAACGACTTCATGTAGAATCCAAAGTTAGTTAGACCTTCCCTTTTTTACTACATCCAAGGGACTGGTCCTATTCCAAAGTGCCGGGAACCACACGACACTAGATCGCCGCTAGGTCTAGAGATTTAAATATCAGCATGTAGGTTCTGTTCTTTCTTTCAAAAGGAATATATTTGTTTCACGCGAGTGTACTCTAAGCAAATAATGAATTTCTTTATGCAAAGAAAAAACACGATAAGTATTCTGTACAATAATTCATTTTATAATGGTCACATATTTTCTAATTTGTCACCTAAATCGTCTCGCGGGAAAACGTCGCATAATGTGAGGCGATGTTTGCGTGTAGTGTGTCTGTCGCGGGCGGGCGCTCGTTTATCACCCGGACCCGGGTAAAATGGCGGAGAGTTTTACCCGGTCGAGATCATTTCTCAGCCGGAACGATTGAGAACACGAGAGATGATTTACTAATGTTTAAGTTTATGCTCTGATCGGAATTTGAGATTAAGAAGTATATTAACTATTTTAAAATATGAATAGATGAATAAGTAACCGCATTTTATTAGCACAAATATAAAAAAGTATATAACCACTTCATCACTCTCGCATTGATGTCGTAAAAGGCGACTAAGGAATACGCTAAATTTGGGACTCTTCTTTTAGGCGATGGGCTAGCAACCTGTCATTAACCTCAACCTATTTGAATCCTAACTCTATCATTAAGTCAAACAGCTTAACGTGGCCTATCAGTCTTTTCAAGATTGTTGGCGCTGTCTACCCCGCAAGGGACGTATATAGACGTTAATATATGTATGTAAGTTCATATAGGCAGGTAATTTATTAGTGAAGCTGTTAAAAATATGAAATAACTAAAATTATTTCGCAATAACAAAAAAGCGAAGAACTTGCAAACTATTCATCATTTTAAAATATTCTCCGTATAAGATTAATCAAAGTCCGAGTACCGAGTCGCACTATCATTAACACTCCGCTGAGTTTTTAATTCCAGAAGTTTCCATAAGAATGGTCCCATTTCTTCCCGGAAGGAGGTCACTGACCGGCAGTTTGTGAGAAAAGATTACCAAGAAATATCATCCAACAAACGGATGATATAAGAAAATTTATTGAGAAATGATGAAGCAATTATGTTTTCAATAATATCATTCTGTGTAAAAGATATTACAATTACGAAGAAGAAGTTCTGTTTGAATATCACCTTGGTTCATATACTTACTTCATTTTGAAAACATTTAAAAAAAGAAATTATATCAGCGATAGTTTTAAAAGTACCGTAATTCAAATTTTTCATTCATTATTATGGGACTTCTCAAACATCACTAAATAATTGTCATTTCATTTTACAACATTGGTTGAGGTCAAATGAATTTCAAAGTGTAGACTATGTTAACTGCAGCATTTAAAATAACGTTAACTTAAATCAACGTGGACGAAAGAACACATTGTTATTAAGATTGATTTCTAGTAAAAAATATTTGTTAAAAGCGATATTGTTTTATTATAACTGCCCTCAAAGCATGACAGAGGTGGATGCAACTGTCGATACAAAAAGATATTTCAAAGAGAAAACTACAAAAAAGAAACAAATTTGCAAATCCGAAGCCTAATACATGACGACTTCTTCCTATAGGGATAGGCAGAGATTAAATCTTTCTTTGTAGATTATGGCATATCAACGCCCTAATTTTTCAGCTTATGGTCCAAGTTACTCGTAAAATATAAAATACAATTAATAAAAAATACTACGATTTAACCTCTCATTACAAAACACTCGAGTCAATACAATCCCGCGGTCCCTGCAGATCGTTCCTGCGTTCCCGCCTAACTAACTAACTAACAAAGTTACGGATTACTGAGCAGTTTTAAACGCGCCTCTCGCTGTTATTATGAGGCTACGACTCTCATAGTGGTCGAGATGAACGAGCGAGCAATTGTTACTAAATGTTGGGGGCAACATTTTAGTCATTTCTAAATTTCTTGTTGAGACCGTAAAGAAAAAAAAATTACATCCTTACTGATATTGTAAATGTGATACTCGTAGTGTGTTTGTATTTTTGTATATGAAATTTTGCATAAATATTGTGTGGAGTACGGAGAGGAACATAGAGTACTTTTCACACGAGCGGTGCAACGATTTATTGAAAGAATCGTAAGTCAATTCAATCGTATTTTTTTTATTAATAAATACTTGTTTATATCTGTATTATAATTTAAAACCCTGCCATCCGAATATGCTTCGTCAGGTGTTCAACAAAGTGATTTACGTTCTCGAAAAAAATTTCAACGGCTTTTACTATAATTTTACACTAGTAGCGACAAAATTATGCAAGGATCGTGCCAAGTAGAAACATAAAGAAAATTGATTTGATTCCAGCGAAATATACACAGTTTACTAACTTCTACACACGTTTAGTGAACTCGCCCAATCTGAAAAGAGCTTTATTACGAGAGTAACGACCGTAGTTTCTGTGAAATGAGGAATGGTTGTAAAGATGAAAAAAATGTCAAATGACGTAAACCGCATCTACATTTTCGTGTTGGAACTATTACAAAGTAGAAAATTACTGAGCAGTCAAAATGCGCGTATCAACACCAAATTTAGTGC
The DNA here is from genome assembly GCF_032362555.1 of Amyelois transitella. Lineage (NCBI taxonomy): Eukaryota > Metazoa > Arthropoda > Insecta > Lepidoptera > Pyralidae > Amyelois > Amyelois transitella. The sequence goes on along the minus strand of NC_083520.1, from coordinate 10,629,278 downwards.
GCCTTTTATTAGGTTCGCTTAAACTACGGAAATAAACTACAATGTTATCAAATCTCTGTTTGTACTGCAAATTGTTGGTAGATAACAGAGGCGGTATCCTGCGCAGTAACATTTGGCTGTAACTAAACTTGAATAGGACTGCCACGGTCTCAACCGTAGTAAAAAAAGATACAACTTGTTTTTGTGAATTTTAATTTGAATTTTTTTTTGGCTAGAAGAGGCTAAGAGATACACTGCCGTCTCTTTTTGTGCGTATCTGTAGTATAGCTTAGAAAATATATTTTTTTATGTGTAAAAATCTAATCTCATAAATTTTCCTATTCTTTTTTAACATGAAAATGAATCGGTTATATTCAAAGCGATTCATTTTCATGTTAAAAAAAAGATTATTTCAAGAGATAGTTATCTCTTTACAATTAATTAGTCATCATAAAATAATCTACGTACTCAATCAACTATCATTCCTGAAATACTTTTGGTAAAAAATACACAACTTTATCAGATAGAGTAAAAGTTAGACTGAAAAGCCATGTTTAGGTACATGGCTTGATGATGGCATTGAGACCCAAGACAAAGTTTACTCGTAAAGCTTTTTTTATAATAATACTAGCGACCCGCCCCGGCTTCGCACGGGTGCAAAATTCGGAAAGAATTATACATAAAAACCTTCCTCTTGAATCACTCTACCTGTTACAAAAAACCGCATCAAAATCCGTTGCGTAATTTCAAAGATTTAAGCATACAGACAAACAGACTAAAATAGCGACTTTGTTTTATACTATGTAGTGATGAGTGTGTTTCACCTCAATATGCCTGGTGTTAAGCAAGACGAGGCCTGAGGTGGTGCACACAAGCTCAAGTAATGCCTATTCATTTTTACCTTGAAAAAACCCTATGTTGTTGTTGTACGTGTATGTATCGAGAAAGAAAGATGTGGGGAGGGATTTCCAAATCACAGCAGTTCACATGATAAAAGATTTGGCGAATTACAAGGTTCAAAGGGTGGGGATTATCTTCATTACACTGTAATCATACAACAAAATACGCAAACGATGATGCAGGTGTATAGTAATTATCGTGCCTGAAACAATGATTTTGTATAACTGTTATCAATCTGCAAGCTCGGCGGTTTCGGGTACTTTTGATCCTACCCTCTACCAGAGTTATGAATGTGGATGAAGCGAAGGGAGTATGCAGAGATCGTGGCAAGTGGAAAGAGGTAGTCTCTGCCTACCTCTCCAGGAAAAAGGCGTGATGTTATGTATGTATGTATGTAATTCATTTGACTCAAACTTATTTTAATAGCATCCATCATTCATCCACTCCCATCGCCTGCTTCCAACAGTGAATTTCCTAGAAATTAATGTCATATCAGATAGTAATTAAGCAAAGCGGAGCGGAGACACGGCGGCGCGGTGTCGCGTGATTTGTGTTGAGTCAATACTGGCATAGAGAGTACAGCTTTTGCACGTGATTCAAAGAACTTGAGAAGAGGATTACAAAAAAAGATACAAGAAATCATCAGCAGCAGTAAAACAGCAATAATCCAAGTTCGATGTTAGAAGGTTAGACGGGCGTTGATACTCTTGATGAGCCAGGGTTTTTCGCAGCGAGTTGAACGGGAAAAAGAACATGTTTACGTGGATCCAGAATGAATCTAAACGATATTTGTGTTTTACAACAAAATCCTTTTCTTCCATTCTCATCAAAAAAATTACTTGACATACCGTTTGTTTGTTTGTTAACTCTTTATTGCATATAAAACATGATACAATACAGCCCCGAATTAAAAATTATATAGGTACGTATCCCAATTGGGACTGATTCCGATTTTGGCACTTTTCTGTGAATATTCACGAAATTCAATTTAGACAGAGTTCCGCACACTCATAATTGGAAGAAACTGACTTGATTCCACGCAACATATGCTATGAATCCTTTACCTCTAAATACGTATTCACTCATGCAACACAGCACACTATTAATTAAAAAAACCTCGCTCCAGTTCGCGACTTTTCAGCGCGGTCTCATTCCGTAATTAATAGTTCGCCGTGGTTTTACTCACTACGCGATATTTTTCATGTTCACCACGACAACTCTAGCGTGAATCCTATACTGTAAAAATAGGAAAAAAATATCTCACACGCATGTAAAATCACGAGTGAATCATTTTTATGTCGTGCAGTTCACAACACTTTATAATAGGACTCTCTTTACCAAACTGACTCTAATCAAAACCCTTACTAGTGCAAAATTGTGTGAATGTCAAGATGGGGTCGTTTTCATGTGTTTCAAGATGGGTTAGGGTCAACAGGTAAGATGGAGTCGCTTCGTGTAATTACATGACTAACACACTCGTGGATTATGATAATGGTCGGATCCCTGGAAGAAGCAACCAGGCGATTTCCACAAGCACGACGAATGTTTCATCATCAACACGTTTACTCCGATTGTGGTTCATCGGGACCATAAACATATGAGCATATACATACATACATACAAAAAATAATCACGTCTATATCCCTTGCAGGGTAGACAGAGCCAACAGTCTTGAAAAGACTGAACGGCCACGTTCAGCTATTTGGCTTAATGAAAGGATTGAGATTCAAATAGTGACAGGTTGGTAGCCCATCGCCTAAAAGAAGAATTCCAAGTTTATAAGCCTAGCCCTTAGTCGCCTTTTACGACATCCATGGGAACGAGGTGGAGTGGTCCTATTCTTTTTTTTATTAGTGCCAGGAACCACACGGCCCCATATGAGCATATTTCATATTAAATTATTCCAATGCGTTTTTAAATCTTCACAGTAAGAATAATTTTACAAGTTTCATAATGTAAATTTTTAAAGTTAAATAATATGAAACAATAAAGCAGGGAATCGCTTCCCGGAATAAAAGCGGGACGCAAATGGAGATGTATGAATAGTGGATAACTTGCGATCATAAAGCATTAAACAGGAGCGGACATGTTTTATTCAGACTACACGCGGATGTAGGAGACTGGAAGTGGCAGGCGTCTATTTAAGAAAATATACATCGGAATGTATTCAGGATACAGATTGTCTCTTGATTGACTGATATATCAATGGAAAGCCCAATCCCCGGGGTTTCAATCAAAAATTAAGAACTAAAAGAAGATTTCCCGTTGGAATGGAAATTGGCGGGATTTTTTGTTGGATTCGGGCGGAGCTCAGAGGCAAAGAATACATCTTTTCTATCTTTTACGGGGTAGACAGAGCCAACAGTCTCGCAAAGACTGAAAAGCTACGTTCAGCTGCTGGCTTAATGATAGAATTGAGATTCAAATAGTGACAGGTTGCTAGCCCATCGCCTTATAGAAGAATCCTATGTTTATTAGCTTATCCCTAAGTCGCCTTTTACAACATCTATGGGAAAGAGATAAAGCGGTCCTCTCTTAAGTTACCGGGAACGTTCACAAGATGATGTATGCGATAGTTCGTCCACTCGCACCATCCCTACACACTTCTTTTGCTTCATCCACATGCATCAGTCTACTCATGCAAGCTCAAAGGTTTCGGGTATTTTTGACCTTTTGAAAAATCGTCCTCAATTTGTTAAAGGGTCATTTCGTTTGACCTTCCTCTTTGAGAAAACACGTAAAAACTTAAAAATACCTACTATACCATTAATCTAATTTTAATTGTACAATTATGAGGAACCTGGTATAAAGTCATAAGCTAATAATATATTACATTTGAAGTCATAAAGGCGTTTCCATTTTCTCTATATCCATGTTTTACGGACGGCTCGCTAAGGAGTGCTTCAGCAAGTATTAAGACCGGCTTCCAAGCAGCGTGGTTTTAAGAAACGCTAAATATTTACAGACCGATGACGTACCTACATTATTTACATATGCATTTCAAGGAAATATTAAGTATTGTTTTTATTTAGTACAAGTGCCGTATATAGTTCACGGCACCAAAATAAAAAAAAGATGGATTTTTCATCTTTTCCCATGGCTGCCGTAAAAGGCGATTAAGGGATGGACTTATAAACGTGAGATTATTTTTAAGGCAATGGGCTGGCAACCTATAACTATTTGAATTTAAATTCTATCATTTAGCCGAACAGTTGAACGTGGCTTATCAGTATTATACGTTAAATATAAAATATAGCCATTTGGTAATAATAAGAGTTTTAGCGACTAATTCTACTTCTGCCACTACAGAACAATTGCAGAAGATGTCAGAAACATTAAGTATACACAGTTACAAATTATCTTTATGTCAGAGATCACTCATAAATATCTGTCACACGGAGGAGTTCTCCAAATCTGTTGTTTATTTACACGTGTCACAGAAACTGTGACGTCATTTGTCATCACGCAATCATAATGCACAATGCTTTTGTTGTTAAATTCTGCCGGAAAAAGTTGTTGTTTTTGCACAAGGAAGTTTTGCCGTGTGGTTTCCGGCGCTTCAGAATACTACATTTATTAGGGCAGAATAAGCGGTAACAAACTGCACAGCAGCATTTTATTTAATAACGTTAAATACACAATAATCCAAATTACATATGTGACACACACTTTGTGCATTTTCATATTTATATATATCTATTTTCATAATTTTAATATTTACAAAATGATAATTCTGTATTGCTGATCAGTCAAAAAAGTATAGGTACTACATAAAGTCACGCCTTTATCCTTTGCGGAGTAGACAGAGTCAACAGTCTTGATAAGACTGAAAGTAATTGAGATTCAAATAGGGACAGGTTGCTAGCCTATCACCGAAACCCAAGATAAGAATCCCAAGATGAACGCCAAGTTTATAAGCCTATCCCCTAGTCATGTTTTACGTCATCCATCGTTATATTTATGTATAAAACATTCACTATTCAAAAATGTTTCCAACAATTTTCCTGCGAAGTGGAAAACTACACAATGGAAACAGTGCATCCCTCTCCATTCCGTCACTGTCAGCGGGTTCTCGCAAAAAGTGTAAGTTGGCGAGTGTCGCGGCGTTACATAAATCTTGCGCAGATGCGTAGGTAAGGCACCAAACCGCCATAAATAGCGTAAGCGACGCTGGGGCCTTTTTGATTGGCGGGCTCGAGGGATGGGCGGCGGCGGGTTGTATTTTCTACAATTATTCTTAAATTTCTCGTCCACATTCTATTCTAAGTTTAATTGATATGGTAAAGTTGACGTTTTTGAAGAAAATGCTGCAGTGCAGTTTGTTACCGCTTCTTCTGCACTGACGCCTTGGAAGCGACAGTAAACTTAGTTTTAAGTTATTTATTTGACGTCAACCAATGTTGTTAAACCATACGTTTTGACAATTATTAAGCGATATGAAGTATCCTATAATAATGAATAAAAATTTTGAATTATGAATTCTTTTTACGTCATTTCAATATTGTTCTTCGTTGCATTCTCGATCTGAATTTTCAAAATAGGAACGTTCTTTTTTCGACTGTATTCCTTTTTTGTGTGTTTGAATGATTATTTGGCAAATTACGAATCGATTTTGAAATCCTTCTTTTTGTTTGAAAGCATGTACTTTCTGAAAAAGTTCACATTAATTAAAATCAAGGTTTTATAACTATGGTATCCTTGAACTCGGAGAAATCGAGGGACTCCTAAAATGTATAGGTATAATTATTGTTTTGTTTACTTCGCACAGATTGAGTTAGCATCCCCCTATAGTTTTCGACATTTTCGTTAAAAAAAATTCTTATTTTGTATATCCGTATATTTCTTTATTTTGAAAGTATTTAAACTTTTCTAGCATTAAATATTGAAAAAAATATATATTTTCATTTGTACCACATCAAATCGCGACGGGGCCCCGGCCGAATAAAAGATAACGATTGAAAGATTCGGCGAGAGGCGACACGTGTTCCTGATGGCAGCCCGGCCGAATCTGAAATGTATTCACTGCGCTGATAGCCCTATAATACGGGGCTATTTCTCAACTGGCCGTATTTTATATCAATGTCTCTATTTATGTGATAGTGAAATTTTATCGCGATGCGTTTTTTTTTTGTCTATGTCGGTTGATATGTACTCGTAATGTAATGTACTTGTAATGTTCTCGAAGTTTTGAAATAACAGACAAGACAAAAATCTTTTTGAGATTGGCCTCGGTTATAATTCAATTGCACATAAGAATGACATACATATAGCTATTGATTTATCTTTATCGCGTTATTGGCATCTTCCAATAAATTGAATGTTATTTCCATAATATTTGTCTTCCTAATAGTTCATAATAGTTGTCTTTAAAAGAGTTTAAAAGCTTTTATTTAACTTGCAATGTATGTACCTATGTATATTTCTCATATTGTATAGACAATATATATATGCCTTCTCAGTTCTATTTCAAATGTTGTGACGTTATTGTATCACAAGAATTTATAATTGTATAGATTGCAGTGATAGATTTGACATTTTGAAAATTTAAAAAAATATGTTTCTATATTAGTCTCTGTCTACCCCTCCGGGAAAAAGGCGTGATTTTATGTATGTATGTATGTATGTATGTTTCTATAGCCTTAGAGAAATAATTATTTCACGGAATAACATACTTACTTATGTCAATGACTCTGAGTCACCTTTAAGAAAATTCTAGCAATAACATTTATTCTATTCTGTTGCGTGTTCGGCAGACTGTGATCAATTAGCGAGGCATTTAGCTTTCAATTGCGTCTTAATTTATTGAGACTTCTATCAAATCTAATTGAAATAGGTACTTAGCAGTAGTATAAAATCTAATTACGATCTTGTCACGCAAAATGGAAAATAAAGGAGATTGAAAAGACTTTATCTATTTTTTTTTGTTTGCTTCCTCACCACTCTGGAGAGGAGCCCGGGGTATGCCTTTGACCATGGTTTCTGAATTGGGTGAGTCAGGTTTTAACACGAAGCGATTCCCGTCTGACCTCCGTAACCTTTTCAGGCAAACCTAACCCCTATTGGACCATATATATCTATTATATGGTCACACATCCAGTTTCTTGAATGTGCAGGTTTCCTCACGATGTTTTCCCATAGTTAGTTTTTCCTTAGTGGTTCCTTAGTTAGTTATCAAAGTTATGTACATAACTTAGAATATAGTCATTGGTACATGGCCGAGGTGTGTTTCGAACCTTTGCCCTTTTTGCGCCACACGCATTTCAACCGGACACGTTACCGATTCGACCACCGACGCGACGCTCTGTTCGTGTCTATTATTTTAGAAGTTCTACGTTTCTAATCAGATATTTATCTAATAATAGAATTCGAAAAACCGACCCCAGGTCACACAGATAGCTGCAGAGGGGACTGGGGAAACTGGGGACACGCAAAGATAAGAGATAATCAAAATCGCTTTTGAATGGGTCAATCAAAAAAATGCCAAAGTGATAAAGTTCCATACACTTAAAAGCCAAATCCCTCTTTATTTCGCAGTCGGTCAAAAGGAAAATCATTCAATAACTCTGTAAATAAAACCGAAACGCGGCAATATATTACACCGAGCTTTTGTCAATCTGCTCTGTTCAAACGGACATATTGCCACCTCAAAATCAACTCTAAGTGTGAAGGGTAAAGCTCAAAATTCCGATGATCAATACGAGTTTGGGTTACCCACCTGCGAGAGACCATCAGTCATCCGATAAAACGCGTGTCAGCCATTATCAGTATGGAGATCCCAATTTTACAATCACTGGTTTGAATATGTTATTTTAAACAAAATTCTGTTTGAAGATTGGCAGTTAGATTCACGTTTTTCATAAATCGTCTCGTATTTACAGATCTGGAGAAAATACATGGCAATTCAGCTCTGCCCGATATATTATAGTATATGGTAGTGAGAGGGCCAAGATGCCTATGCGTAGCGGTAGTGCGCTGTAATACTGGAAGTCCCTGGTAAGAATCTCGGCTAGGGCATGACGAGAAACGAACTTTTTCTATTAGCCTGGGTCTTGCATGTTATCTATATAATTATTTATTATAAAATATAGTATCGTAGAGTTAGTATCTCGTAACACAAGTTTCGAACTTACTTCGAAGCTAACTCAATCTGTGTAATTTGTCCCATACCTATATATTTATTTATTTATTCTGGATTTGGTTAGTCAAGTTTTTGTTCTGTGCGTCAGAACTTAGGTGGCCAGGTTTCCTCATGACATTATGAGCGAAAACATTTTCTCTCACTTTAAGAGTTAGCTCGGAGAAGTGTCTTATCAGTTGAGTCAGGAGATAGATTTAAACCACCCCCTGCATGATTGGTGCTAATAGGTATCTTAGGCATCTTAGGCATCTTGTGCCGTGCCTGCTTAGACGTGGTACGATTTGAACCTGTAACTAGTGTGGATCTCGCTTTTTATTCGAACACATATAACAAATTTAAGGCACATATAAGGAAAAGAACACATTTAAGGCATTTACTTAGACAAACGGAACAATAATACCTTTAACAACGTGACCTAAAAGTAGGCGAATAAGATCTTAATCCTAGCATCCACAATACAGTTCGCTTTAATTCATCATGTTTGAACAATAGCGCTCGCGAGAGGCTCGGGGCATTCAATCAATTTGAACACAATACAACATGTCTGAACAAGTTACCGGGGACAAATTGATAGTCAGGATATGTGTCACTTTCTTGATACCTAATTTAATATTACTATTAATTTAAAAACACACCTCTTTCCCGGACGAGGCAGACACTACATATTTACACTTACCACTATCCCTGCATACTTCTTTCGGTTCATCCACATTTTTATATAAATATTCATGCAAACTCGTCGGTTTAGGATTTTCTTGACATATTTTTTAACCAGGACGTCTCCGATTTCATTGGTTTATCAATATTGTGATTATTATCTCTTATCAGTCCCCTTTTTATATAACTAACTGCTTAAAACTAACACTTTAAATTACATATACTCATAAAACATACATACATATAGTCACGTCAATATCCCTGGCAGGGCAGATAGATCCAACAGTCTTGAAAAGACTGAAAGGCCACGTTCAGCTGTATGGTTAAATGATGGAATTGAGATTCAATTAGTGACACGATGCTAGCATATGGCTTGACACGGAAAATAAGAAAAAGAATATCACGACCGGCTAAAACATTTAACTATTATAAATATATATACGGGAGAAATTACACAGATTGAGTTAGCCTCGAAGTAAGTTCGAAACTTGTGTTACGAGATACTAACTCAACTATACTATATTTTATAATAAATACTTATATAAATAAACATCCAAGACCCAGGCCAGTCAGAAAAAGTTCTTTTCTGATCATGCCCTGACCGGGATTCGAACCCGGGACCTCCGGTGTCACAGACAAGCGTAGATCCTACCGCTGCGCCACAGAGGCCGTCAAAGCATGTCACTGATAAGCGCGAAAAACATAGTTCTCTTTTTGTAATCAGGTAAATATAGTGTATCCGTGTACATTTCTGCTAATTCAGCGCCGGATTCCGGACGGCTTTCACGTTAATTGCTCAATTTTATGATGTTTGTTGTACCAGTGCAATATGATCAGCTCTCCCGAAATGGATTTACATTTATTGAACAAACTCGATTGCGGAATGTAAAATATATTTAGTTTTTCATAACTTATCAATAAAATTAAAAATCATTGTTTATCAGCAGTGTTGTCACTTACCGTGTGTTTCATGCTGCTCAGGCCAGCACTTAAGAATAAGACCAGTTCACCTCGCGGGGATGTTTTAAAAGGCGACTAAGGCAACTTATATGGTTCACTGATCTATTGCCGTTTTTACTATGATCCAACATAAATTTAGTTCCCTTACATAGATTACAGAGGTCAGATGGCTGGTCAGAGGTTTCGTGTGAAAACCTGACCTGACCTAACCTGATCCAATCCAGGGCCATGGTCAAGAAGTGCACTTCTGGCTCTTTCCAGAATTGACCTCAGGAGGAAGTAAATGTCACGTGATATTTTGATATGAATATCTTTTCTTTTGTATGTCTTAAGCTTAGAGTTAGAAAAACAAACTTTACTCGTAAATATAATTTTATAAATATACGGGACAAACAACACAAAATTAGTTAGTGAGTTTAGAAGTCAGTTTGAAATTTGTGTTACGAGATAATACGAGTAACTCAACCATACTATATTTTATTATAAAAACATCAATATTTAAACACTCAATACTCAGGCCAATCAAAAAATGTTCGTTTCCCATCATGCCGTGGCCGGGATTCAAACTCAGGACCTCTGGTGTTACAGACAAGCGTACTACAGCGGCACAAAGGCCGTAACTTGTTCAAGTTACGGCCGTGTAATTTATCAAGGAAAACCATAATATAACCATTCTCATTCCTGAACTTGTTTTTTTTATTATTATTAGCTATAGAGAGTTATGAATGTGGATGAAGCGAAGGCAATATGCAGAGATCGTGGTGAGTGATGAGATGTAGCCTCTGCCTACCCCTCCGGGGAAAAGGCATGACTTTATGGATGTATGTATTAGCTACTTACTTATGACCTGGTCACATTACTCTAAATAAGTGATGATCCAAAGATAAAAACATTTAATCACATCTATATTCATTGCGGGGTCGACAAAGACAACAGTCTTGAAAAGACTGGTAAGCCACGTTTACTCGTAGCTGTTTGGTTTAAATATTATTATTATTTTAATAGATTGAAATAGTAACAGGATGCTAGTCCATCGAAGAAAAGAAGAATCCCAAGTTTATAAGCCTATCTCTTAGACGTCTTATACGATATCCAAGAGAAAGAAGTCCTGTTCGTTTTTCTATTGGTGCCGGGAACCACACGCATGATGATATCACCCAAAGATGAGAACGATAGATAATCGACATCATAGTAAGTTGTTATCGAAGTCAATTTGATTACGATCACCAGCTAATCCCAGATTGATGGGCGTCTCAACTGTTCCTAAAACAACACTTAGACGCCAAGTTTCATCATTGACCTGGATAAACAGTTGTAAATAATAGTCATTATAACAAACATTGAGGATTTTCTGAAGGTCGTTTACTTGATGGCAAAATTTTTATATAATAGTTTTTTTTTTTAATTTTATTTTGTTATTATTAGATTTTATTATTGCCGTGTGGTTCCCGGCACCAATAGAAAAAAAGAATAGGACCACTCCAACTCTTTCCCATGGATGTCGTAAAAGGCGACTAAGGGATAGGCTTATAAACTTGTGATTCTACTTTTGGGCGACGGGCTAGCAACCTGTCACTTTATATGAATCTCAATTCTATCAGTAAGTCAAACAGCTGAACCTGGCCTATCAGTATTTTCAAGACTGTTGGCTCTGTCTACCCTGCAAGGGATATAGACGTGATTATATGTATGTATTATTACATTTTCCTGGGCTTCGCAGTGGATTTGCAAGAAAAAAAATGAGACTATGTTAGTTCTGAAGGTCTTTTTTATTTCTGTGTTAAGTTTAAGAAAATTAAATCGGTTAAGATAATAAAGACGTTAGGTTAAATGTTCCCTTAAACAACAATATTAATTTGGTATAGAATTTTAAAGGGAGCACAATGATAAAATAAAAATATGGATGTACGCTGTTCCTACATCATCCGCAAAAACGCATGATCATATGGTCAAGAATCTAATCAATCAAGCGAGTCTAATCAAAACATCTCAAATAATTATACATACATATAATCACGTCTGTATCATTTGTAGGGTATACAAAGTCAACAGTCTTGAAAATATTAAAAAGTCACGCTCAGCTATATGGCTTAATGATAGACTTGAGATTCAAATAGTGACAGGTTACTTGCCCATCGGCTACAAAAAGAATCTCAAGAATTTTACTACGTCCATGGGAAAGATATGGTGTGATCCTATTCTGAAATGCCGGGAACCACACGGCACTCATATCAGTATGAAAGAACATAGGAAGGAAGAAGAGACATTAGTAAACATATTCTTAAGTTATCTTCATACATGAGACATTATGGCAGAAGCCGGGTTAAAACGATAATGTGCTTTTATTTCATCAAATCTAGTTCAACACAGCAGAGCGTGCCAACCAAGAAACTTATAACGATTTAGAGGTAACAATGGAATTTTAAAAGTAAAAACTACGCTTTAAATATTAAGTCTCTTTTCCTGTTTAATTCTGGTTAGTCGTCATCGCCAGATATGATGATATGCGAGCCAAAGGAACTTACAACTTTAATAAACTGAAAAAGGTTAAGAAATAGGAGGAGCCTGGTCTTCGAAGTGTAATGGCTGGTAGTATAGGTAACTGGTAATTAGCAAAGATAAGAGTAACAACATAATTATTACATCAAGTTTTTGGCATAATTTTCCATGTAACAAATCAAGGTATGATGCTCAATAATACTTTTTTGCAGTGCTAACTCCATTATGACTCTAGCTCCATGGTGTTAGCACAATAATACTTACAAATGTTACAGCACTGAAATCACTTCTTGGCGCTGCTTGGCTGCGGTACAGGGATGCAAGTTGTTTGAATATAAATGTTTTAATGTTTTGTCGGGTGTTTTTGTGTAAAATACGTGTACTACATCCATGTTATTTATAACAGACATGCATGTTTACTTATTCTTTGGGTTTATACAATTTTCTTCATTTTGCATCATTCATGGTTTATTATGATTTAAAAAAAAAGTGTCGATTGCATCAGCACCTTGGATATTAAACGTAGCGACATACGTCAAATAAGCTTAATTGGTAGTGTTAACGGTAACTTTGCTTAAGCTAATATAGTTCGGATATAGTTTTAGTATTATGGTGAAACTAGCTCTATTTTTTCTTGGACAACAGAAGTCGCGGATAACAGCTGTCACACTGTAATGCACCTGAGAGTGAGTGCGAGGTGAGATTAGTCCGCGTTCAGCTGAACAATAACAATGAGAGTCGGGTTATTGCGAAACTCAACTTTGTCTGTTTGGCGTTATGGTACAAGTTGTAAAGGGAAGAGATCTAAAGATAGTAATTAAAAATCTAAGGTACAATACATTACATATTATCTTTATTGCCCATCAAAAATACATATGTAGTAGAAACGTACACTATGAATTTGTTGAACAAAGGCGGACTAATCGCTAAGCAATCACTTCCAGCAACCTTTTGAACTATGAAATAGCACCAGCGGCATTCAATGTAGTTGACAGCGATCTTTAGAGATTGTCAACTCGGTCTACCCAATAACATAATAAAAAAGTGTGTATAAATGTATGTTGCTATCAAGAAAAAAGCTATATTCAAAATGTGTAGAAAAATGGCTGCAGAATCATTATGTTGTTATCAGCAGAGCAAACTGGTCCTTTCCCATAGTTTTCGGTAGCATTAATATTTAGAAAATTCACCTGCGTTTATTTTATTTAAAATGAACTTTACAGCTCAGTGTATTGTTGTAGTTTATCACAAAAGTCTTCATTTTATTAACATTAACTTTCAAGAGGTTTGGTCAAGATAGAACGCGAAAAAATTATAAATAAGTAAACAAAGAATACAATAAAGAAATAAAAAGTTTCATTATACCTATTATTATTATTATAGAATAAAAAAAATTTTTATTATTAAATTAAATTATTAAGAATCTGGAGAAGAAAATAAATTATTATGTTGAAATTGAACTTTAAAAAAAAGTAACCGACCATATCCGCATTTTATTATATCAGAACTAGATTTCGCTTCACTTAGACCGCCGGTCTAACGTACAGCGCAAACATTGACGCATTAGTTCTACTTATTGTAAATCGAAGATTAGATGTGTCCTTTTTTTTTATGTCTCTTTTATTCGCACTCACAATGTACTCGTACTTTTACTATTATTTGCCTATACTTGTATTAAACCTTGTGAACATAATATGACCATTTTTCTTGGGGTGGAGGAGGGTTGATAACCTGAGATACAGGACTAGTCCTAGTTCAGGTGTCAATCCGCCATAATTTTATAGAAGGTAGGTACTGTTTTATTAGCCTAACACCTAAATAAGAATAAAAATTGTTAATGTACCAATTGTCTTAGAATTAAGTTTTTTTATATTGTTCTATTTAACTTAACTGTAATTGATTATGGTGAGCAATAAACTTATATTATTATATTATTATTTAAAAAATACAATGTTCTCCGCCAAATTCTGCAACTTACACCACGACTTAACTCAGCGTTAGCGGCTAGAGTTGGCGCAGTAATTAAAATATGTTTTATCTGTTTCAGGCCCTTTGTCGGCGTCGTCGCAATTAGCAACTAGTTCGTGACCCGTTAGCGGTCGCTTTGGGCACAAGGCTTTGGTCCTGGTTAGCTTTAGCCTTTGTGATTGACTAATTTTATTTCATTACAAACATTTTTGGTTAAAAGCTGTGAAATTAAATTTGTAAGTGTAAAAAATACAGTATAAATGGAGTATTTATACTTTCCCACAGGAAATCCATTGTATCTTCTTCTTCCTCTTGATGTTAGTCCCGGTTATATCCTCACCTCTCTGCTAGATAGGGCAGGAAAGTCAGATTTGTAAACTTCCGTCGAATCTCTGCAACCTTTGCAGGGGAACCAGCACGATGCTATAATATTGTAGATACCTAATTATTAATTAGTAAGTAAAAAATATTAATTAGTTTATCTAATATTATAAATAAATGATTTCTTTTTACGACATTTAAATTAAGTAAATTTAAATATTTTGTAAGTATTTTACTCACTAATGCTGATCTTGCCTGATACCTCAATCACTTAATCTCTCAGCACTTCAATGCAAGCCCCTCACTACCCTCCCTTTCTCCAGATCTCTTCAGACGGAGCGATTTTAATTCAGGAAATCCATTTGTATGATAAACGCAGCACAGTATTTAGTGTCGTACTTTCAGGGCTCGATTGCAATGACAAATTTTAACGATCGGTTAAAGTTAAACCGTTGCTAATAATTAATTAAAAATCTAATACCACTATGTTTTTTTATGTTTATCATTATTCCTCAAATCATAAAGAAATAATATTTTTTTGTCATCAATAATATTTGAATTAAACTTATAGGTACGTAAAAATAGTAACCCAACATTTTCATTTATTTCTTGAGAAAATAATTGTAGATAAGAATATGAACACTTTATTTTTATTTTATCACCTTGCCAAAATTAAACGATTTTTACCAAAACGCATCTTAAATTCCAAAATCTATCCTAAATATACCAGTAACCAGTACTGATTCATATTACACTTATGAAAAAAACCAAAATTGATACACGCATTAACCACAATTTCAACTCTTAAAAAAGTGGTGCAACTGGACTGTACAACAAAAGAGATGAATTTTAATGTCGTCTCGTCGGTCGTACACATTCTGTAACGGTCGCAGACGGAGCGGGAGGCTCGCTTTGTCGCACGGGGGTTTTAATTAGTCGTTTAAGTGTGGCTGTGTAATCGTACCTTAATGCTGTGAGGATTACATACAACTATCACTCTCTCATCATCGGTGTGCTTCTTGGTGCATATTCTATAGTAGATTGGTTTTGTTTCGGGTTTGTGAAAACAGACAGTTTTTGTTTGCTCTTATTACATACTTACATATAATCACGTCTACATCCCTTGCGGGTAGACAGAGCCAACAGTGTTGAAAATACTGATGGCACGAGCTGTTTGACTTACTCGTACTAATGCTAGCACGTCGCCTAAAAGAGGAATCCCAACACTTAGTACGCTCGTTAATATTGAAAAATCTCTTTAATTTCCATTTTCTGCGAATTTTGCGAAATCCTGTCTTAGTGCACCACATAAGAAACTTACATGACAACTTTAAGATGCAGCTGTACGTCAGTTCTCTCTCATATACGCCCGCATAAAATGGAAAATAACTAAGGGCTTACGGTTTTCGTTTCTGAGAAATATAATATAAATACAATATCGGGAAATCCTCATCCGGAATCCGGGAAGCCGTGCGTTACTATGTCAGTCAATCAGTTAGTGTTCTTTAACATACATACATACATATGGTCACGTCTATATCCCTTGCGGGGTAGACAGAGCCAACAGTCTTGAAAAGACTGAATGGCCACGTTCAGCTATTTGGCTCAATGATAGAATTGAGATTCAAATAGTGACAGGTTGCTAGCCCATCGCCTAAAAAGAATCCAAGTTTGTAAGCCTATCCCTCAAAATATATTTAAACCTAAGATTTAAAAATTCAATCTAATACGCTATCATCTAAACAATTATTTAGGTAGATTATGCAAATCTTCGTTTGAAATATTGTGAGTGCACCATAATGGATGGAAAAAGTATGCAAATTGCAGGAGCACAAGAATTTTATTACGATCGCCGTGAAATAATGCGAGGCGGGATTTATTTAAAACTACCTTTTATTGCCCGCTTTTATTTAAAAGCTATAACGCCCGGGCTTTATTCAATAAAAGTCTTGCACTTTGTGTGAAGTTTAGGTATTATGTTGTATAAATTTTAATTTTAATGGAGGATGAAATTTTTTGAAGTAGATTTCGACGTTAATTTTTTTTTGTGTACATGGTGTAGTGAAGAATTATTTGAAAATCAGACTCATGAGTAGTTTTTAAATTAATTGTAAAAGTTGAGCTTTTTTGAAAGCTTCTCGCATGAAATGTCACAATAGCTGCTGAACCCTGAAATTTTGCAAAAAATTAAGGACTTTAATAAAGATATTAATATTTAATTCCATCATTACATTCTTAAAAATTCAGTATAGGCTTAATTATAAACTTACCTCAGCCACAAGAAACACTTTAGTATCAGAAATGTCATGACCGATTTTGAAATAAACAGACCCACAGATAGTCTAATACCTGTCTAATTGATTTTCAAAAGACCCCGCTATCACTGTTCCAAGTCCCACTAATAACTTTCAAAAATATGTCTCAGTATTTCATTGCGACTTTGCAATTCATAAGTCGACTCGGAAGTGAGCGGAGAGTTGGAATTTGAGTTGTTTTAATATAAGACAACTCCATACTTCTGGCAAACTTCCTCCGACTTCATCGCTTGCTTTATTGCGTGCAATTTGAATAAAAGTCGGTTAGAGTTTCTGTTTTTTAATCGTAATATTACCTAAGAAAATTATGTGAGAGTTTGTATCCAAGTCATTCTTTCGTGCAAATATTTAAAAAATATGATTTTATACTTCGCACGTTCGAGATAAAATCAAGTAGTCTGTATTATATTTAAAATTGTAAAAACACATTTAAGATGGCATTATTACAACCCCTAACGTGAGTCCCGGTCATGTCTTTACATTTTATTTATTTATGTAAACAAAATTATATACAGAAGCATTTATTACAGTAATTCTAGTACAAAGGTGCTACTTATTTCAAAAAAAATCTCTTCCAGTAGACCCATGAGAGGAGAGATTAATTTTGGAGCGGTATGGCGTGTGCATAAATAACATTCCTAGTGAAGAGCGCCAAGTCGAAGAGAGTCGATCCGGAATTAGGTAAGGCAGGTATTTATACGACGCGACTCCTGACTGGCATCTGCAATCTTGTAGACCTACCCCTAATTTGGAAAGCCACCTGTCACTTCATGAATCTCAATTCTATCATCAAGCCTTACAGCTGAACGTGGTCTGTCAGTCTTTCAAGACTGCTGGCTCTGTGTACCTTAAAAGGGATATAAACTTGGGAAACCAATTTACTATTTATCCATATCACGTCTCATTCTCAGAAGGGTAGGCAGAGGTCACTTCGCTGTACTCGCCACAAACCCTCAATTAGCAACGAAATATACCTACTCATTTTGATAGAGTAGAATAGAAAAGATTTATTTTCAAAATAGGATACAAGGTATCACTTATTGACGTCACATAACTTAAATGTAATTATAACTACTACCGCTTCCAAAGCGCATGTGTAGAAGAAGCGGCGGGACAAACTACACTGCAGCATTTTCATCAGACGTCAATTTTGATTTTTCACATTCACATTGGTAAAAACAGTAAACAGGTAAAAATAGAGATGATATAAAAACTTCTTAATTTTATCAGCTAAATATGGCTTCCCAAAACTGTCGGCTCCGTCTACCTCGTGAGAAAGTCCTGATGTATGTTTGCACAATAACACCGCAATATTAGCAAAAATATTAATAACAACCTCGTACCAGTTCCTGACAAATAGATGTATGATTAATATCTCAGCGACGTCGCCTAAAGACTCGCATTTATCAAACCATACATTAGTAGGCACTAAGTAAATACTATTATGATATGATATATTTCGGGAGAGCATTTGTTCATCGTTACGAGATAATATATACAATCTGAAGGTTATTCTTTTAGCTATATCTCATATTCGAAAAAAATAGTTTTGTTCTTAAAGAAAAAAGTAAATCAGTATTCAAGATTGGTATTTGAAAAATTGCATTATTAAAACAAACATAATCACGCCTCTTTCCCGGAGAGGTAGGCAGAGACTACATCTTTCAACGCACCTAACACATCTTAGAGCTTCTTGATAAATTTTCATCAGTTTCAAAAACATAAGTTAGTCTTAAACATACATACATATATATGATCACGTCTATATCCCTTGCGGGGTAGACAGAGCCAAAAGTCTTGAAAAGACTGAATGGCCACGTTCAGCTAATTGGCTGAATGATAGAATTGAGATTCAAATAGTGACAAGTTGGCTAGCCCATCGCCTAAAAAAGAATCCCAAGTTTGTAAGCCTATCCCTTAGTCGCCTTTTACAACATCCATGGGAAAGAGATGGAGTGGTCCTATTCTTTTTTTCTAATAGTTCCGGGAACCACACGGCACTTAGTCAGTCTTAAAGCCAAGAATAATAACAAATACAGCTCACCGAAGGCTGTACCAAGCGCAAGTCGCGCTCCGAATATTAATTTCGCGGTAACCTTTGATCCACCAGTAATTAATTACTCGATA
Organism: Amyelois transitella; assembly: GCF_032362555.1. Classification (NCBI taxonomy): domain Eukaryota; kingdom Metazoa; phylum Arthropoda; class Insecta; order Lepidoptera; family Pyralidae; genus Amyelois; species Amyelois transitella. The sequence continues at coordinate 10,610,414 of NC_083520.1, read as the reverse complement.
CTCGCAGAATTTGAAGCCGTGTACCCGCTTCAAGCAATTTCATATTGTCTAAGACAAGACTGACGAAAACAGGTGTAATTTATTGGAAAGCTTAAGAAATTTCTGTAATATATTTCTAGTGCTGCAGTGTAGTTTGTTCCGCCGCTTCTTCTACACGTGCGCTTTGGAAGCGGTAGTAGTTATAATTAGATTTAAGTCATGTGACGTCCATAAGTGATACCTTGTATCCAATTTTGAAAATAAATCTATTCTATTCTATGCTAAGATGTGCATGGGATGCATGCTAAGTACCCGAAACCGCCGAGCTTGCATAAAGAGAGTTATGAATGTGGATGAAGCGAAGGAAGTATGCAGATATCGTGGCAAGTGGAAAGAGGTAGTCTCTGCCTACCCCTCCGGGAAGGAGTCGTGATTTTATGTATGTATTATATGCTAGTGCCATGTGGTTCCCAACAATTATGATAACTCCGTCTTTTTCCCGAGGAGTTTGTCAAAGACGGCGAAAGGAATAAGGAGAACGTTTATCTAGTGCTGGTCTGACAGCGAAGCAAAAATATAGTGCGAGCCAGCTCCCTCTCATCCCATGCAGATTGTAAAATCCAATCAAGGGAAAGATAAGCCTGTCGCTGTTTGATTCTCAATACCATCATTGAGCCAAACAGCTGAACACCTCTCAGTCTTTAGGTGGCTGTTGACTCTGTCTACTCCGCAAGGGATACCGACGTGATGATATGTATGTATGTAAAATATATGTGTGTTACTTAATGCTTGCACAAGTATAAGTATGTATATTATGTTAGCGGACACGTCAAATAATCTGTATCAATCAATTGGTAAATGAAATTACGATGGATCAACTAGCCTTCCCGCCCGATAAATAGGACAGATTGCTTCTTCTGTTCTGAAGTTTCGGGCAAAGATTTTAATTCTTTCGCTTTGCGGATGATAAATACTTTCCGTGACGTCACGCGACAGAACTTGCGACACGCGACATAAATCACTAGGCGACGCTGTGCTACAGGCGAGCGCAGACTTCTGTGAAAAATAGACAGGACGTTAAAAAAAGGATACAAAAATAAATTTAATAATACCCTTTTGCAAAAGAGCGTGATTAATGTAAGTCAAATATATTTTCAATATTTCTACATTTGACATTATTTTTATCTTCCATATTCATTACATATAACATCACGCTGCAACTATTAGGGGCGAAGAAATAATGGAAAATATGAAAAATAAACTGAGGGCTTCAATGATGCCCAAAATAACTACCTATTCCACGCAGACGAAGTCGCGGGCACAGCTAGTTCTATTATATTTATTCGCCATTTAACTACTTTAATTAACAAAACCTTCATAAACCGCCGATAGAGTATAATAAAAGAAGCCTTAAATTCACATTGATGTAAAATTATATTTTATCCAAATTGTTTTTCACAAACCACAATTACAAATCTATCACCCACTCTATAGCACGGAAATAGTAAGCCTATAAATTAGCCAACTATATAGTTCATAATAACTTCAGTTCGTCATGTCTATCGTCCTTATAAAGACTAAGTCCAAAACCATTACCATCGTTTTGTCGCGCGTATTATTTCTGAATGTGTACATTTTGTGAACAAATGTATAATCTCAGGATATTGTTACAGATTGCGCTATAATTTTTTGTCTCGGCATCTGCTTCCTTTGCCGCAATACAAAATAGGTTTTTCTAATAAAAATAGTATTTTATATAACATCTTTTGTAATTATATGTTATATCAGATTTTTTTAAAAATACCTCGCTGCTCGCGCGCACCTACAAATGGAATTAAGACTTTAAATACTTTTTATAAATTTTACAAATCTAGTGATAGTGGGAATCGTGAAGCACCTTTATTAAATCGGAGGCATTCCAGTGAATGAAACGATCAAATGTTATGGATTACGGCAAGCTTGCATTAAAATATTGATGAAAATGAATGAAGTTGCAAGGATTTAGAAAGATGTACTTGGTTTGTATGTAAGCGTTTCTCCGTTTGAGATATTTCGGACTATTATCAAAATCTATTTGTATTCAGAAGTGTATTCACTAATAAACACCTGTACGCGAACAATACAAGCTAATTACCCTGACATTACGTACAATACATCACGCACAATAGGCGTTTGATCACCTGTCTTATTGTAGCATAATAGCCTGTAGTGAGCTGTTACGTCAAGATTTTTTTTAGAATCAATTTTGTACATCTATCGCTTAGTGATTGAAATTTGTGCAGTTCCGAAGTGTTGTACGCCATACAGTTGAACGTGGTCTTTTAGCCTTTTCGAGGCTCTGTCTACACCGCAAGTGATATAGCATAATATGAATTTAACAAGGTCTTAAAAACAGATATGCAAATTAACCCTTTCGGATATTGTAATCATTTATGTAATAGACATTAATATAGTAAAATATATGTATCCCTTTACACTAGGTTTACTCTTACGGCATAAAAAATGTAGTGAATAAAACAACGTTGTTACTCTGACAGTGAACACAGTCCGGATTACTCTCAGCTGGTCCAGTTCATTATCAGCAGGATTATTTTTGTTCCGTTTTTGACCGGATTACCCTTGGTTCCCCCAGCAAATACTGAATTCATACGCGGTGTTTAATCAACTTTCGGTCTTAAGGTCAGGTAATATAAAAATTTGTTAATCTACTTAACAAATTCAAATTTCTACTAGAATAGGATCTCATTTTCTACAGTTATGAACTAATCCAATAATTACGAGTCGAAACTACTACCTGTAGGGCTTAATAATAGAACTGAGATTCAGATAGTGAAAGGTTGGAAGTTCATTGCACTAAAGAAAATCCAAGTCCATAAACCTAACTCTTGACCGATATTTTCAATATTTATGAGAAGCACCTAGCACAACTAATTATTGCACAAAACTGTTGGGAACGTCGGTGGTCGAAAGGTGCCCAGCTAAAATGCGCAAGTAATGCATCTGAGGGCACAGGTTTAAATCCAACGGCCGGTACCAATGACTTATGAGTTCTGCACATTACTTTGAGTATTAACTATATGCTCTTATGGTGAGAGAAATCATCACGAGGAAACCTGTACATTCAGGTAACTGAATGTGTAAACATATGATGATGCGGAGGTCAGATAAAAGTAGCTTCGAGTAAAAACCCTGACTCACCCAAATCCAGGACCCATGGTCAAGGGCGAACCCCTCGCGAGAGAGTACCCCAAGAGTGGCAAGGATGTAACCGGGACTAACTCTAGGATCATAAGACTGTTGACAAAAGATTGCATCTAATGATTATACTATTATACCAGACGGTGCCGTGTGATTCCCGGCACCAATAAAGTGCCGTGTGGTTCCCGGCACTAATAAAAAAAAAGAATAGGACCACTCCATCTCGTTCCCATGGATGTCGTAAAAGGCGACCAAGGGATAGGCTTATAAACATGGGATTCTTCTTTTAGGCGATTGGCTAGCAACCTTTCACTATTTGAATCTCAATTCCATCATAAAGCCAAACAGCTGAACGTGGCCTATCAGACTTTTCAAGACTGTTGGCTCTGTCTACCCCGCAAAGGATATAGACGTGATTATATGTATGTATGTATTATACCAGACAAAAGAGTACTCCAAAAATAAAACACTCTAAATAACACAACATTCATCAATCCATCGTATACGCTACATACGAGTACACCTGAGCTTGAATGCATTTTGTCGGGATCCCGCTCATTCGGATAAACTTAGGCCTAACAAATAGAGCGAGCGGAGGTAACCATTAATCAGGACTCAGGTGCCGAAAGTGAGGGCCTGTCTAGTCGAGTGCGGGCCTGGTGACATAGTACAAGCTATATAGAAGGCAACGTAGAGTGTCGATGGTTGAATCGGTAAAATTCGTGATGCGCAGTAAGGTACTGGTTCGAATCCTACCTCAAACATGTACCAATGAATAATTTTGAACCTATATAGCTATAAACGAACGTATACACGTGCGTTTATATCTCTCTTCAGCCCGTCTCTACCCCTTGGGTGTAGGCCTCCTTCAAACTACGCCATTCATCGCGGTTCTGTGCCACTTGCATCCATCTTGTCCCTGCTATCTGTCTGATGTCGTCGTCCCAACGCATCTGGGGTCTCCCTCGGGGACGTTTTTCACCCCATGGTCGCCACTCGAGTAACCGTTTGCTCCACGTATCGGTCTTGCGCGCCATATGACCAGCCCATTCCCACTTCAGTCTAGCCACGCGTTTGATAACGTCAGTGACTTTGCTCTGGTGCCTCAGCCACTCGTTTGTTTTGCGGTCCCGCAACGTGATCCCAACCAGTTTTCTCTCCAGTGCCCTCTGGGCCACACTTAATTTATGCAGTATGTCCTTGGTGAAGACCCAGGTTTCAGCACCATAGGTGAGAACTGGCAGGATACATTGGTCGAAAATGCGTGCCTTTTGTTCGGCCTTGAGATTCATTTTAAAGGCAAACTCGAGGTTGGAATAGGCAGCCCAGGCCAGCCGCACTCGTCTGTTGATCTCGTTCGCTTGGTTCTTCTTCCCAGTCACTATCTCTTGCCCCAAATATACGTATTTATCAACCTTTTCGATGGTGGTATGGTTGACTTTAATGGTTGCGTTAGAATCTGTGTTGGTCATAACCTTCGTTTTGTCCAAGTTCATTTCGAGGCCACATCGGGTGGAGGCGCCGTTAAGTTCTTCCATCATGCGTTGAAGTTCCTCGGGGTCATTTGCCAACAAAACGATGTCATCAGCAAAGCGCAAGTTATTTAGGCGATACCCTAGTATATTCAACCCACAATCCCCCCAGTTCAGGCTTCTTAAGATGTCCTCCAGCACCAAAGTAAACAATTTTGGCGAAAGCGTATCTCCCTGCCGTACGCCCCTCCCAATCGTAACTGGCTCAGTGAGTGGTGGTAGGTTGACCTGTAAGGTGGCTTTCTTGTACATATTCTCGATCAGAGCGGTATATCGATGATCAATACGTGCGTTTTGCAGTGACTCCAAGACTGACCATGTTTCAACACTGTCGAATGCCTTTTTGTAGTCTATGAAGGCTATCCACAGCGGCATCTGATATTCAGTAGTTTTTTCTACAATAACTCTGATCGACAATATGTGGTCCAACGTGCAGTGACCGCTCCTGAAGCCGGCTTGTTCAACAGGCTGATACGAGTCAAGTTTTTTGGTAAGGCGTAGGGTTATAATCTTCGTAAAGAGTTTGTATATATGTGAGAGCAAACTGATAGGGCGATAGTTATTTAAGTTAGCTTTATTACCTTTCTTGTGAAGTAGAATAACTATGGCGCAGTTCCAAATTTCGGGTATAGTTTGTTCCTCTAAGCATTTGTTAAAGGCTATTCTAAGTAGCTCAATCACTCTGTCTCCTCCGTCCTTAACCATCTCGACCGGGATGTTGTCGCTGCCGGGAGATTTGCCGTTCTTCATCTTTCCGAGGGCATATTTTATTTCGCTCGTTGTTATTTCCGGTACATCCTCAGAGCCCACGTTCAAGATTCTACGTTTCACCACCTCTCTTGGTTTGGGGTTGTTCGATGTGTATAATCGTGCATAGTACCTCTGGATGACTTCGAGTAGATGTTTTTGCTCGATTATGAGTTGGTTATCTTCGTCCAAGAGTTTGGTAATTTGCTGTATTCCCGGCTTCAAGACTCTACGAAATACCTTTGGACCCTGGTACCTATCTATTATATCTTTGACTGTTTTTTCTCGATATACCTCGATATCTGTTTCGACGCGTTCTCGAGTTCTTTTACAGAGGTTTTTAAAGTATTCTGATCCTCTTTTGCCTTCACGTAATAGAGTCCGCCTTTCCTCTAGAAGATCTCGAGTCTCTGTCTGGAACTTTTGGCGTCTTGCGGGTCTACGTGTAAGATCTTTCGCGACCCTGTAGAGAGTACTTTGTACGCTATGAATGATTGTTTCATGGTCGCAATCCGCATTTACCTGACTTAGTTCGTCTGTCAACCTTTGTTGATACTGGTCTTTGTGCATGTTCAGTTGGACCGTATTGACTTTTGCGTTCTTCATCCGTATTGAGGCATATCTTTGCAACCGTGCGTTGATACGTAAAGTGGCTCGAATTATACGGTGGTCGCTCCCCGTGTTAAAGCTATTTAGGACGCTGACATCTTGCACTATGCATTTGTGGCTACAAAAGATGTAGTCGATCTCGTTCTTATGTCTACCTCCGGGAGATATCCAAGTCCATTTCCTAGCTGGCCTCTTTTCGAAAAATGAACTCGTGTGGAACAGCTTTTCTTGTTCAATAAAGTTAACCAGCATGTCTCCGCGGGGGTTCCTAGTACCGAAACCAAACTTGCCAATAAAGATTTGTGCGTCATCTCTTTCAGCACCTATTTTTGCGTTCAAGTCCCCAGTTACTACTGTATACGTGCTCTTGTTCTCATGAATGCATTTGCTGATATCTTCATAGAATTTTTCTACTTCTAAGTCTAATGCCGAGCTGGTTGGTGCGTATACTTGTATTACTTTTAGTGTTATCTTCTTGGTAATCTGAAACACTGCGTATAATACTCTGTCCGACACTGAAGTAATACATTTAATATTATCACTGAGTCTTTTATGAATCAGGAGTCCGACCCCGTGTTCATGACTGGTGCTGTCATCCCCTCGATAGTATAGGGTATGCCCGCTATGGAGTTTGATACTTTCTTCACCTTGTCTTCGAACCTCTGATAGACCAATGACATCCCATGCGACCTTATCCAATTCGTAGAGAAGCTCTTCTAGTCTGTCCTCTGATCTTAGAGTTCTTGCGTTGTAAGACGCTATTCTTAATTTGGTAGTTTTAAGTTTAGAGCAGCTTAATTTCTCCCAGGGATTCTTAGCACCCCTGGATCTGTCGGAGCCCACGCTGCTGCCTTGGCTGGGAATCACAGATCCGCTGGGAACTCGGGGCCTTTTCTTGTTTCTTGTGTCCATATTTTGAAGGGTTTAGGCAAAGTAACTCACCCGCTTGCCCAGGGCGTCTTGGCGAGTGCGAAGTAGTCCATCTAATACGGACCATGGTTGCTACCGTTGGTTCGTTCAAAGAGCTCGTCCGCTACCAACCCTAGGAAAATCGTCCCTCGCTAACGACTTCCAGGTCTAGAGGCCGAAATTCGCCCTCTAGACCCCCCCTATGCTCTCGTCTGTTTGTCGACCCTGCTTCCCACTGAGATTTCCACTCAATCTTCCGTAGGGTTGCTCGACGTAACAGGTTCCACCCCGTGAAGGTGAGAGTGGAGTTGAGGTGCAGAGGCTAGAGAACTTCTCTTGAAGAAGTTCTTAACTTGCGCATACACCCCCTCAGAACCCTTCGCGTTTATATACGAGTGTTTATATTTGAATGCTGGGTGGTTCCCGGCACCATTACAAAAAAGAATAGGACCGCTCCATCTCTTTCCCACGGATGTCGTAAGATTCAAATAGTGACAGGTTGCTAGCCCATCGCCTATGAGAAGAATCCCAAGTTTGTAAGCCTATCTCTTAGTTGCCTTTTACGACATCCATGGGAAAGAGATGGAGTGGTCCTATTCTTTTTTGTATATTTGGGGTTCCCAACACGGTACTAAAGTAGACTAATAAGCCAAAAATCTTTTTACTTGAGAATTACGCATGTTATGTGCGGCAAGACCAGAATATCATCAAACTTATTTTCACTTATATTTATATCTTATAGGTTTTATGCTGTCGTACAATTATAAATGACTTTGAATTCTAAATTTCGTAACTTATTTGCAGGCAAACTCATGCCTTGAGTTCATTCAAATGTCGATAACTTTTTTTTAGGGTAAACCGATTTTGATAAATCAAACTTTAAATGTTTCTCTGAGTTAAAACAAAGCAATTGGTGAAAGTTTTAAGTAAATCGGTTCAGTACTTTCGAAGATAATCGTGATCATATATACAGACAGACAGACAAGAAATAAAAAAAAAATTTTTGCTTTCTTTATTCATTCTAATAGTCGCTCTATCCATTTCAGTCGAAAATACTAAATGTACTGACAAAATATTTTTACTGTTTTATTATATGTATAGATGTATAGATAATACATAGCAAAGGTTAATTTCGCTCTTTATATTTTATGTTAAAAGAAGAACTATAGCTACATTAATATCTTAGTTACTGTTTCTAAACATTTTCAAAGTGTATTGAAACTGCTTTACAAAAAAGAAAGTAAGAAAACATTAACATTATATCACTACATTATTGTTTCTAATTTTAATCTCCAAAGAGACAGTGACCACAATCACAGTTCACCTTTTCCTTGTTTATACTGTGACTTTACTCTGGTACACATATTTATGTTGTGGGTTAGTATAAACGGGGTAAAAAGAGAAGGGAAACAAATAAATTGCACGCATTATTTGGATATACCCAGTAAATAAATACGAGAACTACATTATTTATTTGAATTCGTTACTCTGATTTTTATTTCTAACTTTATAAATTACGATTTTCTTTGTGTAAGTATATTTAAAGAGAATAGCATCATTACATCTCTTTCCCAGGGATATAATAGTCGTAAAAGGCAACTAAGAGACAGGCTCACAAACTTAGGATTCTTTTTTTAAGCAAATCTCAATTCTATCAGTTGACTCTGTCTGCCTCACAAAGGATAGGCGTGACCTGACGTGACCATATGTATGTTTATTTACTGTTTTTATATATTAAAATAATTAACATATATAAGATTTTCCCATTCCTACACCTTTAGAAGGATAAAATGCCTATTTTACTTAAGGAACGCTTCACAATTATGAATATCGTAAAAATAACCTATAGGTATATAGTGAAGTACGTAGGAATCGTGACAGTCTCTACCTGCACCTTCGAAAAAAAAAAAAAAAAAAAATCATGACGTTAGGAATGTATTTATGTCGTTTTTCGAAATTTCCACATTGATTTAAAATCTCAAGTTAAAGATATTTTACACGTTATAGCTGAACGTGGCCGATCAGTCTTTTCAAGACTGTTGGCTCTGTCTACTTCACAAGGGATATAGAGGTGACCATATGTATTATATATGCATGTATAGATAATGCCATGTTGTGTCTCAATAAAGCATGTGCCCACCTGCAGTGCGGTTATTTCATTAAGATTTTATTACACAGCCACGCGTTGTGAGAATATGAAATAGTTTTCTTGGTAACGCGATATTAATAATCACGTGATAAGGCAAAAAATATTGTAATTTCTTTTAAATTTGCTTTTGTTTTTGATAGAGAAAATTCAATGTGTAATGAGAGGGTTATTTGTTAATTTATGATACAAATCTTATTTTTGTCAATCCTTGATTATTATACTTTTGACATAGTAACAACTGTTCTACCGATTATTCTACAAATGCATTTTAGTAGCAGCAGTAACTAACTAAAGTTATGTATGATATCTTTGAATAATACTTTACTTAAAGCTGCAAATGTATAAATGAATTTTTTCCCTTAGTTGCCTATAAAACATCTATCGGTAAGAGATGGAATGGTGCTTTTTAAATGTGCTGAAAATCATACGATGGGTATTTAAAAAAAAACTATTTATATTAAAACTCAATAAATAAAAATAATTAAACATTATTGTAGCTGTTAGCACCTTTAATTTGCTCCGGAACGAACCGTCTTAATTCCATTACCGCGGCAAACGGAACGCCGCAAACGAGCTATTGGATTGTAAAACAATTAACATAAAGTTGATATTGCATTACGAGAACAAATGCTTTGTGGATTCCAGTTTGTAGAAATGATAATGCCAATGACGCGATTAATAAGTCCTCTATTAAGATAGGCCATATATAAGACGACATAGTGAACATGTCTGCTAAATTTCGAGGTTCATTAGAACTTTCGATAGTCACATAGTAATTGTGCCGTGCCGTGTGGTTCCCGGCACCAATACAAAAAAGAATAGGACCACTCCATCTCTTTCCCATGGATGTCGTAAAAGGTGACTAAGGGATTGGCATACAAACTTGGGACTCTTTTTTAGGCGATGGGCTAGCAACCTGTTATTATTTAAAATTCAATTCTATCATTAAGCCAAATAGCTGAACGTGGCTGAACTTTTCAAGACTGTTGGCTCTGTCTACTCCGCAAGGGATATAGACGTGACCATATGTATGTATGTAAAGAGATATTAGAAATAGGAATTCTCTCTGATTTTAACGTAGTTTTAATATATTTTAAATAACCGATTGTAGGTACCTCAATACATACAATACATTTCGCATTTTGATTTTCCGGAGATTCATTCTTAATCAATTATCATGCAACGCCAGATAATAAAAAGAGGCTAAACCATAACTACTCTTATATTGCAGTCGGGTAACCCATCGAACTAATCGTTTGGCGTCGTTTCAAACCCCCGCCTGTAATGCGCT